>NW_015163642.1:291343-295067 GCF_001447785.1 Gekko japonicus | reverse complement strand
TTAAAGCGCTTGGGGCTCTTTAGCTTGGAGAAACGACGGCTGAGGGGTGACATGATCGAGGTTTATAAGATTATGCATGGGATAGAGCAGGTCGAGAAAGAAGTACTTCTCTCCCTTTCTCACAATACAAGAACTCATGGGCACTCCATGAAATTGCTGAGCAGTCGGGTTAGAACAGATAAAAGGAAGTACTTCGTCACCCAAAGAGTGATTAATACATGGAATTCACTGCCACAGGTGGTGGCTACAAGCATGGACAGCTTCAAGAGGGAACTGGATAAACATATGGAGCAGAGTTCCATCAGTGGCTATTAGCCACAATAGGAACTCACAGGCTGGGGCAGGTGATGCACTGTATTCTTGGTGCTTGGGGGGGGCAACAGTGGGAGGGCTTCTAGTGTCCTGGCCCCACTGGTGGACCTCCTGATGGCACCTGGTATTTTTGGCCACTGTGAGACAGAGTGTTGGACTAGATATGTTCTTATGTTCAAGGTAATGGTAACTCTGTAGAGATTTGTAACTCCTAAACTAAAAGAACCTGTCCTATATCTTAACAACAGATAGGGCATGTATACAAAGAGAGACAGAGGATTTGCATTTACCAATTTCTTTTGGTTCCCTTGCTCAATCTGGTGCTGTGCTAAAAGTATGCTTATGAGCATTTTCTTTTTAATAAATACTTCATTTAAGATGCTCACAGTGGTTATCTGTACCACATAGACCTCCACCGCCTCGGACATGCTATTTTTAAAGGAGTGCCAGGGGGCAGGCAGTTGGCAAGTGGCTATTCCTCCCAGGGCCCACAAGGCAGTAAACTGTCCCCTCGGTGACCAGGGGCTTGGCAGTGGGAGACACAGAGGCAAGGCCTCAGAGCTTTGAAAGGAAACCAGGAGCCCTAACTCTCCCAGCGGGCAATTCCTACAAAGGTCAGGTGATGGTGGCAAGTTACCGGAGAGAGAGAGAGAAAAGCCTTTCCGGGTGTTGGGAAAACCTTGAAAGGCAGGGTGGAATAGGGCCTGCAGGGCAGAGCAGACCTGCCACATTAGCCTTCAAGTGGGACCTGGGAATCGCCCAGAATTACAGCTCATCTCCAGACAAAAAAGAAAAAAAGAAAATGGATGCTTTGGAGAGTGGGCTCTATGGCATTGTACACTAATAAAGCCCCTGTCCTCCCCAGACTCCACCCCCAAATCTCCAGGAGTTTCCCAATCTGGAGCTGGCAACCTACAAAGTAATGCGTTTCTACAAAATTATAATCTGAGCACTGTCAAATGAAGTCAATATCAGTTGGTTCCACAAGGGAAATTGCCAGTATTGGATTTTTCATATTATAAACAGTGCCAAACAGTGCCAAACTATCATAATTCCTCAAATTTCATCACAGACTCTCTCATACTTATCGGTCAAATTTAATGATGGTAGAATTAGAGAGAATACTGAAGAAACAGAACTCAGAATAAAATCGCCCAACTCAGTCAATCCTAGTGACTTCCTAAAATGAATCTCAAGGTCTTCATCCAGCCAATGTCAACACAGACAAGCAACTTTGGCATATTGAACTTTATTAATCTGTAGCAGTAGGAAGCTGGTTACATATAAATCTAGGCAGGCAGTAGGAATATTTTTGAAAAACTGATTTCTTTTTAAAAAGTTAATTTTGAATGATTCTATCAGAGTCCAAAAGAACAGCAGCATTGGTTGGTGAAAAAAATGGGCTTTGTTCTCTCTAGGCTGATGGTGCAAAGCCCACCCTATTATTGGCCATATCATAGACAGAATAATACTCCTTCAAGAAGACATCACCCAAGATCCATAGAGGCTGCCCTGTTGGGGAAGGCAAATATGTAGCCTCAATTTGAACTGAGCAATAGCCGTTGTTCTGTGAAAGAAAAGAAAACAGCTTAAGTTGCAGTTCTACTGGAGGAAATAACACAAAGCTTTTTGTAAAAAGTCTGGGAACAGGTTCTGATTAAATCATATGACAGAAATGCAACTGTTTAACACCATATCCTGTGACTGTAGCTACCCAGGATCTTTCTGAAAGGACATATTTGTTGCAGTTTCACCTGTATTAGCGTGCTTGTGACAACCCACTTTGGTGCTCATCTTCAGCCTGTGCAGGTCCAGAACCCAGTGCATTGCAAATATAAGCAACGGAGGGTCCCAGTCCATTGAAAAGAATCTCTACATTGAGAGGTGATAATATTGTGGGATTTTTATTTGCTCCATTGTTCCTGACTTTGAGGTTATTGATACTAAAATACTTGGTTGTGCTGCTGATAAAGGCTCGAGCAGAAGTGTCTATAGGACTTGTGCAACTGCAGATCCAGGCAAACCATTTGGATTCCAAAAAAAGATTCATAATAAAGGAGTGAGTTAGCTAAAATAAAGATGCTATAATCTAGATTTGGATCCTCAAGGAACCTGGCATAAAACATACATTGGGCAAATAACATTAACCAATACTGTATACGTACATTGGCTACATAGGCAGATGGAGGCAGTGGAAACTGGGATCCATTAATGACAAAGGTGATGGTGGGCATGCTCTGGACATTGTTGCAGTTAACAACATACTAGTGAGAAAAGAAATATAAAAAGGAAGTTAGCTCTTGGGGCTCTTGGTAATTGGTGATTTGATCCGTAGGCAAGTAGGCAGCTGGGTGGCGAAACCGCATACTGACTGTATGGTGACTTGGCTGCTTAGTGCGAAGGTAGCAGACATTACGCGTGCACTAGATAGGCTGCTAGATAGTGCTGGAGATGAGAACCAGGGAGGATTGTGAGGCCCTCCAAAGGGATCAGTCGAGGATGCGTGAGTGGGCGTCAATGTGGCAAATGGGGTTAAGTGTGGCCATGTGCAAAGTGATGCACATTGGAGCAAAAAATCTAAATACACATTGATGGCGTCTGAACTGGCAGAGACTGAACAAGAGAGAGATCTTGGAGTCGTAGTAGATAACTCAATGAAAATATCAAGACAGTGTGTGACTGCAATAAAAAAGTCCAACGCTATGCTGGGGATTATTAGGAAGGGAATTGAAAACAAATCAGCCAGTATCATAATGCCCCTGTATAAATCGATGGTACGTCCTCATTTGGAGTACTGTGTTCAGTTCTGGTCACCACACCTCAAAAAGGATATTATAGCATTGGAACAAGTGCAGAAAAGGGCAACTAGAATGATAAAAGGATTGGAACACTTTCCCTATAAAGAAAGGTTAAAGCGCTTGGGGCTCTTTAGCTTGGAGAAACGACGGCTGAGGGGGGACATGATCGAGGTTTATAAGATTATGCATGGGATAGAGCAGGTCGAGAAAGAAGTACTTCTCTCCCTTTCTCACAATACAAGAACTCATGGGCACTCCATGAAATTGCTGAGCAGTCGGGTTAGAACAGATAAAAGGAAGTACTTCGTCACCCAAAGAGTGATTAATACATGGAATTCACTGCCACAGGTGGTGGCTACAAGCATGGACAGCTTCAAGAGGGAACTGGATAAACATATGGAGCAGAGTTCCATCAGTGGCTATTAGCCACAATAGGAACTCACAGGCTGGGGCAGGTGATGCACTGTATTCTTGGTGCTTGGGGGGGCAACAGTGGGAGGGCTTCTAGTGTCCTTGCCCCACTGGTGGACCTCCTGATGGCACCTGGTATTTTTGGCCACTGTGAGACAGAGTGTTGGACTAGATATGTTCTTATGTTCAAGGTAATGGTAACT
>NW_015163642.1:285154-290506 GCF_001447785.1 Gekko japonicus | reverse complement strand
GAACTTTATTAATCTGTAGCAGTAGGAAGCTGATTACATATAAGTCTAGGCAGGCAGTATAGGAATATTTTTGAAAAACTGATTTCTTTTTAAAAAGTTAATTTTGAATGATTCTATCAGAGTCCAAAAGAACAGCAGCATTGGTTGGTGAAAAAAATGGGCTTTGTTCTCTCTAGGCTGATGGTGCAAAGCCCACCCTATTATTGGCCATATCATAGACAGAATAATACTCCTTCAAGAAGACATCACCCAAGATCCATAGAGGCTGCCCTGTTGGGGAAGGCAAATATGTAGCCTCAATTTGAACTGAGCAATAGCCGTTGTTCTGTGAAAGAAAAGAAAACAGCTTAAGTTGCAGTTCTACTGGAGGAAATAACACAAAGCTTTTTGTAAAAAGTCTGGGAACAGGTTCTGATTAAATCATATGACAGAAATGCAACTGTTTAACACCATATCCTGTGACTGTAGCTACCCAGGATCTTTCTGAAAGGACATATTTGTTGCAGTTTCACCTGTATTAGCGTGCTTGTGACAACCCACTTTGGTGCTCATCTTCAGCCTGTGCAGGTCCAGAACCCAGTGCATTGCAAATATAAGCAACGGAGGGTCCCAGTCCATTGAAAAGAATCTCTACATTGAGAGGTGATAATATTGTGGGATTTTTATTTGCTCCATTGTTCCTGACTTTGAGGTTATTGATACTAAAATACTTGGTTGTGCTGCTGATAAAGGCTCGAGCAGAAGTGTCTAGAGGACTTGTGCAACTGCAGATCCAGGCAAACCATTTGGATTCCAAAAAAAGATTCATAATAAAGGAGTGAGTTAGCTAAAATAAAGATGCTATAATCTAGATTTGGATCCTCAAGGAACCTGGCATAAAACATACATTGGGCAAATAACATTAACCAATACTGTATACGTACATTGGCTACATAGGCAGATGGAGGCAGTGGAAACTGGGATCCATTAATGACAAAGGTGATGGTGGGCATGCTCTGGACATTGTTGCAGTTAACAACATACTAGTGAGAAAAGAAATATAAAAAGGAAGTTAGCTCTGTGAGTCGACTAGAGGAGAAGTTGTCCACATCATGTCTTCAGCAAACAGTGATAAACCATTTTCAGTTCATTTCCTGCAGTTCTGAGATCAGGAGCCTTATTATTTCTCCCAGTGCCATGTCCTGTCCCCAGATATTAGAACATTAGAATTTCTTTATTAGAGCAGAGCAGCAGCGTTTCCAAAAGAAGTCAGTCAGATGATGACGGGGTGGGGGGGAACATAGTATGAGTAGGGCTTTTTTTTAAAAAAAAAGGTGCCGAAACTCTCACTAGGGAAATGAAATTTTCAACCTGCATACTGAAAACTCATGAAGTTTTAAACATTTTTAAAAGAATGTTGTTGAAGAGGTTCCGGAACTCTGTTCTGGTGCATTCCCCCAGAAAAAAAGCCCCGAGTATGATGATGATACCTATATTCAGTTGACGAGAACTGCCTATCTTTGGTGTAACTTCACTCAGCTAAGCTTGCAGATGGTGTTTTCTCCCTCAGCTGAACAGCAAAAGCAGTGGCTTAGATTCAGACCTTATTTTCCACCCCCAGAGGTGAGTGCCAATATTCATTTCCCACTATATAACCCCACATCACATTCAGCAGTGTTCCTACGAAGCCCTTGACAGCAGCATTGGAGGAAGGGAGTGCACCAGCAGAGGGAAAGTTTGCTTCCTTTGGCTGAACTCTGCTTGTATCACTTTGGATCCAAACTATTCAGAGGTGCCCTCGGCAGTTCTCCAGGATTCCTTCTGCCACCTACCTCCCCATTGTTCTGTTGAGCTCCCACAGCCTGCAGGAAATTTCCCATGTACTGCTGTGGGACAGCAAGCAGAAAAGTGCCAGTGTCCACAATTGCCTGGCAGCCCTGGCTACCCCAGCCAGTAGCCTGGTTTCCAATGGCAAACCTACAGAGACAAGAGCAAAGAATGTCTATCACCAAGCAACAAGAGACAAACACTAAAAAGCCTCGTCCAGTGCAGATAAGATGGGAATTTGGAATATCACTTACCCCTCAATACCAATCTGCCAGTAAACCTCGCGGGTGACAGGTGCCCAGGATATTTGCCCAGAGAACAGTTTAGTGTCAACACCTCCCAAGATTAGCTCTCCTCCATACTGAACAGTGGGCTGGCTGGGGAGACAATGTCGAAAATAGGCAAGGTTATTTATTCAACTTTTTATTAATTGAAGCCTCATTCACAGTTGAAGGATGCCCTTAAAAGTTAAGATCAACATTCTTAAAACATTAGACATTCTAAAAACTACAATTCCCAAGTAATAAAGTGAATAAATAGATTGACATGGCCATACTGGTACACAGGAATAGCCTACTACAATACAAGGCACAAAGAAAGAAAATGACCAAAGCTCCCAGCTCAATCTGCTCCAAGGTATCATTAATGACCTTCAGCTCATCCTGGACAATGATACTCTTCTCTCATTGATCTTGAATGTCAAGCCTTTCCTCACTTACAGACAGCCTCGTGACCTAAACAAGTTACTCAGCTATTCAGACCAAGGTTTTCTTACCCATTAGCAATACTATAAGAACATTTTTGCATTAGAAATTACCTGCTGTTATGAATGGATACTATGCTTATCTTGTATACATTACATTAGAGATGTCACAGACTGTATCCATTGCATTTCATTGGCCTCACTGTTCATGGCTTTGTTTCTAAACAAACAGTTTTGCTTCTTTTGATACAAGAAATATATTAGTCTTTGAGGTATCACAAGACACCATTTTAGTTTTGCCATATGGTTCTCCTCTGGAATTAGTCACAATGATCAAATTTTAAGACCAGTCTCCCTACACTGGTAAAACACAGTTTTTCTCCACTGTAATTTTGAGGTCAAAAGGATGGTTAAACCTGCAATGGCCAAGATGGCACTTGTTTACATTAAATGATTTGGAGAATACACTTGTACTGTGACAGTGTAACCCAAACAGAATTACATCCTTCTAAAGCAATTGATTTAGAAGGGTGTAACTTTGTTTAGGAGCTGTGGTGGCTCAAGTGGTTAAGACACTGAACTGCAGACTGAAAGGTCGGTAGTTCAGCAGTTCAAGACCTGAGTGCCACATGACGGAGTGAGCTCCCGTCTCTGGTTCCAGCTCCTGCCAACCTAGCAGTTCAACAGCAAGAAATTGCAAGTAGATAAATAGGTACCGCTTCGGTGGGAAGGTAACAGCGTTCTGTGCGCCTTCGCATTTAGTCATGCCGGCCACATGACCATGGAAAACATCTTCGCACAGTGCTGGCTCTTTGGCTTGGAAACTGAGATGAGCACCGCAACCCTAGACTCGGATTCGACTGGCTTTTGAGTAAGGGAAACCTTTACCCTAACTTTGTTTAGGACTACAATGTAGATTACTTACCCCTTCATATATTTTAAATCCCTACAATCATGGAGATTGAAACTTTAAGGAAGAATGTATTTTCCCAATTTACAGCTGGAATATTCTTAATTATATTTGTGATTGTAAAGATGGAACCAGAGAGAACACATGAAGCTGCCTTATCAGGCCGTTGGTCCATCAAGGTTGGTTATCGTCTGCTCAGATAATACTCTCCAGCAGTGGTTGTTTCATAGAAAAAGAGCTAGGGGAACTCATTAGCATAACTCATTAGCATATGCCACGCCCCCTGACATCATCAGAAGTGTGTCATAAGACCACACCCCCTGCCATCACCGGAAGTGTGTCATAAGGCCACACCCACTGACATCACCAGAAGTGTGTCATAAGGCCACACACACCACCCCCAACGGTCCCGGCCGCCGCTGGCCTTGCAGCTCCACTGCCGAGCCCCATGAAGGGCCCGGCCACCACCCGGCGGTGGACCTGCAAGGCCGGCGGGAGTGCAAGGAAGCCCCGCGAAGGGCCTCCCTGGCCCCAGGCAGGCAGGGGTGGGGAGAGGCAGGGAGGAAGCAACTTACCCTCCCTCTTCTCCTGCCTCCTCCTGGCTGAATGAGGGCTGGAAGCGGGGCGGCCGGAAGCAGGGGGCGGGGCTTCGTCATGTGCCCTGCCCCCCATACCTCACCCGGGGGAACTGCGATCCCCTGCGATCCCCCCCCAAAATGACCTCTGCTCTCCAGGGTCTTTCCCATCAACTACCACCTGATCCTTTTAGTTGGAGATTCTGGAGACTGAACCTGGGAGTTTCTGCATGCCAAGAAGATGCCCTGCCATAGTGCCTCCCACAGTCACAGTGCCTCCCACAGAGTAATAATTTACATGCTTTGGAATATACCCAAGGACAAAAATATATATTGCTGGATCTTACCGGGAGAAGTAGAAACTGAAGATTGGTTCAGAAAGCTGGCCTTGTTTCAGCATCTGCTGCATGACAGTGTAGCCCCCCATAGACATGGCAGGGTAAGCCATCCCCAAAATCCCATCAAAACTCGCGTAGTAGAATGGACTGGTGGGCTCACTTTCACTCAGGCCAAATTCCTGGTTCTGAACGATGATATTCTGGACCTGGGAGAGAGAAGAACATGGATTTCACCTGTGGTTTGAAGCCTGATAATGAATCATCAGTAACATCACATCACTTGGGAAACGTGGTAGTAGGGGAGCAGATGTCCCAGAGGTACCCGTTGGTCTGCGGGGTCCCTCAAGGGGCGGTGTTATCCCCGATGTTATTTAACATCTACATGCGCCCCCATACCCAGATAGCCCAGAGGCACAGGCTTGGGTGTTACCAATACGTCGATGACACCCAGCTATATCTGTTGCTGGGCGGTCAGTCCAACTCTACCCCAGGTGACCTGGAGCGAGCGCTTCAGGACGTGGCGGGCTGGCTTAGGCTGAGCCGATTGAAATTGAATCCAACGAAGACGGAGGTCTTGTGTTTGAGTCAGAGTGGCTCAGGGGTAGGGATCCCACTACTGACCTTCGATGGGGTGCCATTGGTGCCAGCACCGAGGGTCAGGAGTCTGGGAGTGCTCCTGGATGCCACCTTAACAATGGAGGCCCAGGTAGCAGCCACTGCCAAGGCAGCCTTTTACCATCTAGGGCTGATTAGGCAGCTAGTTCCCTTCCTCGAATGCAATGACCTGGCAATAGTGATCCACGCTATGGTCACCTCGAGATTGGACTACTGCAATGCTCTCTATATGGGGCTGCCCTTGTCCCAAATCCGGAAGCTGCAGCTAGTGCAGAATGCAGCAGCCAGGCTGCTGATGGGCCTCTCTATTCGAGAGCGCATCCTGCCTGTGCTGAGGGAGCTGCACTGGCTGCCAATAGCATACCGGATTTGCTTCAAGGTGCTGGTTTTCACCTTTAAAGCCCT
>NW_015163642.1:278215-284417 GCF_001447785.1 Gekko japonicus | reverse complement strand
TCTTCCACCAGGCTTTCGATTAGGAGCTGCCACTGAACGAGCTACTGAACATCTATTACTGGCACTTTCTTTGGGATACTGGTCTAGTCATACGGGGCCAACTACAACAATCACCATCTGCACTTTATCGTTTGTATTTAATTTGCACTTTATATTTTATTGTTAGAATTTTATCTGTTTTTATTGTAAATTATTATTGTACGCCGCCTTGAGCCTGCTTGTCAGGCAAGGTGGGATAGAAATCGAATTAAATAATAAATAAATAAATAAATAAATAAACAACATTGAATGGAGAGGCACTGTGACCAATGTTCCCTCTAAGCTGTGGAGTCTTGTGAGCAAAAATTCTACTTTGCGAGCTACTACCATTAAAGTTGTGAGCTCTGGAGCCATTCTTCCTGAGCTGAGACAAAAATGTGTGAGCCAGAGGCTAAAAAACTGTGCTCGGTGACACTAACTCAGCTTAGAGGGAACACTGACTGTGACCCAGCTGAGTGGACTGAAAACATAGGACATGTTTGAGCTTACAGAATAGCCATGGCACTTCATCTCCCCCAAGTTTAGTGGCCAGTCTTCACAAACATCAGGCACGTATGGGGCGTGTTTGAAATCATTGTACAGATTCTCCTCTAACCCACAGTGAGCTACTTGTGTGCAGCCCTAACTGAGATTTGTAAGTGTGACAGATACTTGATACAGAGTTCTGCTTCTCTTTTTTTTACACAAGCCAAAACTACCTTTGGGTGGCAATGAGTGTCGGTTGGCACCACCATGGGATGTCTCTGTGCTGGAGAGTGTGAGCTGTGCACTTGCGCCTTGCCACCCCGCTTTTCCCTGCAGCTGTCTTCTCTCTGTTGCCTTGTTATCTCTCTGTGGCCTTGAGTGCCTGGATTCCCTGTCTTGCCTCCTTTGCCAGTCTCCCGCCCTCACTGGGTCCATTGGTTTTTCCCCGTGCTTGCAGGTGTTTGCTCATTGGCCTCTGCTCATCAGGGGGTCGTATACGAATGAGGTATAACTGTTTAGCCCAAGCATCTTATGTTATTCCTAACACAGAAGTTCATGGAGTGTCCTCTACTCTGATCAATAAACTGATCCTACCCAGGTCCTGTGTGTTGTTACTGAGTTATTGGAGTACCTGACAATGAGTAACTCTGAAGAAGAGAAGATGGAGAAAGGCTTTTTAAATAATTTCCCCTTTTCTCACTGTTTATTAAAAAAATCACTTTCAATGAGCTGCTTTTTCACTCCTATATGAAAATACTTGTACTGTGTCATAGCCTAGCATAACTGTCAGGCTACCACTCCCATATGACAAAGTGTAGGTCTGTCCATTGTTGGAATATGTAGAGGACTGACTAGGGTTGAACCTGTGATGGTTACCTAGAGTAAAATAGAAACAAATACCGCAGATTGGTCTCCATATGGCAATGAAAGACAGTGTGCAGTGTACATCCTTCTACTGCAATGTTCAGTTCACAGTAGGTCTGATTTTGCTATAGTCCAGACTTCTCACTCCACAGTCTTTGATGGTGAGGAATGCACCACAATTCACAAATTCTGGATCAGTTTGAAGTGGAAGACGGATAGAAGAAGGCAGAGACGGTGCACCTTGCATGAAGCTGCATATAAGATTCAACACGTTTCCTTTTGTACTGTGTTTAGATCAGGAGGCTGCCATAGTAGGACAACAGGAGTACCTTCAGAGTTTCAACATGATTTGAAGTAGTTTATTATTACATTCTTGTTTATAATTTTGGAATGCTGATCCCTAAGGAGTACTCACCACAAGCCTGAGTATTACAATATACTGATGGTACCCAGAGATTAGAAGAGCCAGTGTCCATGAGAACCAGGAAATTTTGTGGTGGGGTTCCAATACTGATCTCTCCAAAGTAGAATGACTGGCAAATTAAAGGCTTTGGTAAGATGGACAATTTCACATGAACTCATGAAATTTCTTTAAATGTAATCAGACCGTTGGTCTACCTATTGCAATATTTTTAATGTTTTAATACTCACATTCAAGTAGTTGGTTATAGGTTCATAAGCAACATTATACTCATTGAGATGGTATTTTGCTCCTGGATCAACACGATGGCTCTTCAGAAATTCTTCTAGCACACCTTCCTCTCTCATCTTCTGCCGAATGGATTTCCCTTTTTTCAGAATGATTCTGCAAAAGATGAGGGTATCAGCAGCAGCATTGTTGCCTTTTCCATCTGTTGCCTATGTCTATCTTGTTGTCTTTCTTTCCTATCTGGGTTTTTTTTTAGTCAGTCAATATATTGTGTATAGCAGTGGCGCCTTGTGATAGAATAACTGTCTTATAAAAGAAAACATCATTCAAATCATCTCTGCAATTCAGCTTCCCATTCTGAACAAACTGATAAACTGAGATCAACATTTCTTGTAATAGCTGGCTGTTGGTTAAAAAAACCCGAGTGTATATATTTAATCTTGTGTGAGTCCCTGTAAATATTTGGTGTAGTGGTTAAGTGTGCGGACTCTAAGCCCCACTCCTCCACTTGCAGCTGCTGGATGACCTTGGGCAAGCCATAGTTCTGTCAGAGCTGTCCTTGAAGAGCAGTTCTTGAAAGAGCTCTCTCAGCCCCACCTACCTCACAGGGTGTCTGTTGTGGAGAGGAGAAGGGAAAGGAGTTTGTAAGGAGGCTCCGAGTGAAGGGGCGGGTATAAATCCAATCTCCTCCTCCTCCTCCTCCTCTTCTTCTTCTATTCCTGTTCATTATGTTTGGGGGTTTGATGCAGTTTTGCTGTGTTTTGCTTAGGGTTGTAACAATATTGTTATGTTTTGTAATAACTGAACTGGTTGATCAATAAACTCTCAACTGATGAAACAAACTGAGATCAGACTCTAGCAATGCAGCCTGCATAATGCATAAAGCTGTTGGTTATGAATTTTTCGGTGACCAGTCACTTATAAGTTTATATTGTGGCCAACCAATCATTTTAGTTAGAAATTACCATAAATGCACCACCCCAAAAGATCTCTGCAGGGAGCAAAAACATATATATAACTTCAATATTGACAGAAATGGAAGGCCAGCTTCTTTCATTCAGTGGAATACTGTATCGGCGAAACCTGTTCTGAACCCAGTCTATACTAAGTGCTCTGTGTAGGATTAGAGATCTCAGACTTGCATGATAGTTTGTCTGGAAAAGTTGCTGTATAAATATAAAATAAAAAGCAAAAAAATTTTTTTGCCATGATATCTTCTTAAAATTCTAGATTAATCTTTTAATTTTTAGAAGCGCTTTAGCTCTAAAAATCCCTTAGTTCAACAAAAATACACTGGAGGAAAACCCAACATTTTCTGGATCCAAACCAACCACAATTAGGGTACAAGACATCCATATAAATTTCATTCTGGACATCCTGCCATTCTCTGTGAACTACATTCTCAATAATGTCATATTGAATATTACAGTATATCTAACACTGATCATGATAGAAATTAATTTCGAGTGTGAGTATTGCCACTGACACCTTTCTTAGCATGAGCATTAATAATCTAAAACCTTATTTTGAACCATTTAAATTATTGACAATTTTCAGCATCCAGCCCAGACTTCAGCTCCATTAAAAAAAAAAAAAAAACCCTTGGGAAGAAGCAAATTAATCAAAGAGAAAACGTTCTCTCTGTCTCCTCTCTCTACCCCATGCATAATTGTATAAACCTCTATCATGTCTCTTTTCTAGATTTATGAATCACCCAACCCTGCAAGCCAACTCTGGGCAATTTACAACCTTAAAGGCAATTAAAATACATTCAACATAAAATTAGTACAATGCACTAATAAATCAACCAATCTAGATGGCGATATAAACCCCTTTTGCCAGCTACAGCAGGGCAGGGCAGGGAATGTGGGGCCATAGGAAGAAAGAGGAGGGTGCCAATATTAACCATTACTGCCCTCAACTAAAAGCCTGGCAGAACATCTCTGCCTTACATGTCCTTCTTCACTGCTGCACTACACTGGGTTGACATTTTCATTGAGCTAGTTACTACAACCCCAAGGTTGCTTATCCTCTCAGTTTCAGCAAGTTCAGACCCCATTAGTATATACTTGATGTTAGGATGTTTTGTTCCAGGGTGCATTAGTTTACACTTACCATTTGCCCAGTTGTTACCCACTCACCCAGTCTGTGGAGATCCTTCTGGAGATCCTCACAATCAGCCTTAGTTTTCATCATCTTGAGTAATTTTGTGTCATCTGCAAACCTAGCCATTCCATTGCTCACCCCCAGTTCCAGATCATTTATGAACAAGTTAAATAGCAGTAGCCCCAATACTGGCCCTTGTGGGACCCCACAAAATCAATTTCGTCGCCATCCATATTCCATTCATAAAGAGGGTTAAATCATGACCTACAATTAATTTCTCTTTGCAAACCACATGTACATTTTTTTCAGGAATCACTGGAGCACAGTTCTGTTTTCAAGTAAAATCATGTCATCACCATAAAACAAGAGAAAGAGCCCCCACTGTAAACTGGGAACATATTGTCTCCCATTGATTAAAGGATTACATAGTATAGAGGTGCTAAGGACTACTATAGCATTGTTTTACCGTGAAATATTGGCTGAAAATATGCATCCTAAGTTATCTACCAGAGGTACTTCCATTTCATTCATAACTATAATGTCAATACTCACCTCTCCAGTCCCTCTGACAGGTGGAGAAAAACCAACACTAGGATGAGCCACTTCATGGTGGTTGGTGTCAGTACCAATGTGATCTTCAAGTGGATCCACAAATCGAGTTCACAGTTATAACTGTTGTGCTCTTGCTTTTATAATGAGGACAACTGTTATCTGCTGCCGTATCTGTTTGCTCTTAATTCTCCATATCGCTATGTACACCCAATATCTACACCCTCTGTTTTCTTATAGATCATAGAAAGTAAATTTCTTTTGTCAGAAAACATTTTAAATGTAATCTTTGCCCTTGATTTTTTAAAAGGAGGAATGCAAATTAGCTTGGAAACAAAATTTTGGTAGTAGCAAAGAAAACCAGTGGTAAAATGTTAATAATCCAAACCAGTAAGCTTTTCTTGAAAACCCACTTCTTTTCAGAAGTGAGAGGATAATGAAAAATAACTTGCTCTGTTGAGTATTTATGTCAGACAGGATCAGCTCTGCTCTGATTTCACTAAGTCCTGCATAAAATCATGAGCATCTCCAGATTGCTCTTTGTCGCAGTTTTGGGCCATGTTGGACCATAACCTTGGAATGCTGTGCCATTTACCATCAACAAGGTTATGAAGCAAAACTATAGTCTACTATAGCCACTGTGTCAAAGGCAATACCACAGCTGGGGCAATTTTCATTTTGCATGCAATGACATTATGAAATTTATTTTTATACTTTATAGACATATTATAGACTTCTGTTTATATAACACTACAATATCTTATTCTGCAATCCTAATATAATGCTATAGAACACTTTAGAAATGCTTATCACAGCATATCGAGGTGTGAACCCACATTTCTGTTTAAACAATGCAATAGGACTACGATCACAAAAGTAGAAAACAATACTCCCCTCCAAGTATCAAATATGATAAACAGCATCAAAAAGGGAATTGCAATGGTAGAAGATGATGCAGTAAGAGCAAGATAATACATACAATAATAAGTGGAATAGACTAAAATCCTGTTTCCTTTATAAATGTCCCCTCCTGAACAATTCTGTTTTACACAGTCTGCAGACTAAAGGTATGGGAGTCTTCTTGACCTCCTCCCCCAGACCATTCCACTAGGTGCAATAGGGGGTGAACAAACATGTGGACAAGGGGGATCCAATAGATATTGTTTACCTTGACTTCCAGAAAGCTTTTGATAAAGTTCCTCATCAAGGGCTCCTAAGTAAGCTCAAAAATCATGGGATAAAAGGACAAGTCCTTTTAGGGATCAAAAACTGGCGTCCTTTTATGGATCAAAAACTGGCTAATTACTAGAAAACAGAGAGTGAGTATAAATGGGCAATTCTCTAAGTGGAGGGTGGTAAGCAGTGGGGTACTGCAGGGATCAGTACTTTACATTAATGTACAGTAAAGGTAAAGGTAAAGGTTCCCTTGCTCGAAAGCCAGTCGAATCCGACTCTAGGGTTGCGGTGCTCATCTCCGTTTCAAAGCCGAAGAGCCAGCGCTGTCCGAAGACGTTTCCGTGGTCATGTGGC
>NW_015163642.1:262975-277194 GCF_001447785.1 Gekko japonicus | reverse complement strand
TTTTCATAATTGTTTCTGAAGTCCCTTAAGCTCATTGCGGGGGGCCTTCTTCTTCCTCGTCTGTCTCTAAATTTGTTTCTTCAGTTTGGAGTTCCACTCCATGCTTCTTTAAAAAGTCTTCTGCCTTGAATGTCAAGGTAATTCTATATCTTTTGCCTCTGTAAGAAAAAAATTAGGCCTTCTGGGAGGAGCCATCTGTAGGAAATTTCATTTTTCCTTAATGTTGCTGTAACTTCCAAGTATTCTCTTCTTCTTTCTCTGACTCTCCATGGGATCTCCTTCAAAATCTTTATTTCATTGTTATCTATCACCAATGGTGTTCTGTTTGAAGCCTTTAAAATTTCATCTCTGAATATTCTTTTATAGAATCTCACGTGGACTTCCCTGGGTAGCTGATTGTTCCTGACATACGCAGAATTAATTCTGAAAACCAAATCAAGCTCGTCCAGTACTTTCTCTTTCTCTTCTGTTTTCATATATTCTGCTAGAATATGAGCCATCTTCTTTCTGATGTCTTCATCTTGCTCTTCTG
The DNA here is from genome assembly GCF_001447785.1 of Gekko japonicus. Lineage (NCBI taxonomy): Eukaryota > Metazoa > Chordata > Lepidosauria > Squamata > Gekkonidae > Gekko > Gekko japonicus. The sequence continues at coordinate 276,662 of NW_015163642.1, read as the reverse complement.
GAATATTTTGGAATCTTAATATAAAAGCCACTTTATCTATCTGTAATCTAATCAAATCTTGTTCCAAATGGGTCTGTTTAGTATCTGTTGCTTGTAGGTTGGACTCCATTTCTTTTGTCTTAATATCCATTTTTTCAGTTGTTTTGTTTAATTCTATTGATTTCTGTGTGTTATCTGCAAATTGTTTCTGTAGTCATTGCATCTGATTTGAACATTGTTGTGACATCTCCTTCATTGCTTCTTTAATTGGGTCTACTGCTTCTGAAATTGAACCTTTTATTGTGTCTTGAATAAGAAGCTGAAGATCCTTAATGGATGCGGGTGGTATGCTGGAAGCAGCTGGAAGCAGCTGATCTGGGTACACCTGGTGAATTTGATGGTATTTTAGGAGGTTTATTGGCCCCAGCCATCTCTAAGCAATGATCAGTGACAAGATCAAAGTCCTTTAATGTCAAAGGGAGAAAAGGAAAGGAAAACACAGCAACCAGAAATACAGATAACTTCCCCCTTCCCACCAAGTATTCTTATTGCTATTGCAACAGGCTTGTTTTGGAACACACTGAACCATACTAGATATTAGGAAAATCTCTTTTCACAACTATAGACCCAGCACAAACCTTAGGAATATAATACAGTAGCCAAAACAAGTTTGTTTCTCTTTCTCCTTATATGGAGAGTACCAGGAAGAGAAGGAAAGGGAGGAACGGTGTATTCTTACTTAGATTCAAATGTCCAGTTCTATGGTAATCCAAAAGTTCAAAGATGAAATTTCTATAGTTGCTTAACACTTATGTCTGAAAACAAAGTCAGATCAGGTCTTTGTAACTCCAAATCAGGGAAGAGTAAAAACCAAGTTACTTCCCCTAGTGTCTTTCAAAAAATAACAAAGAAAAAAAAGATCCACACTCCACCTCACTGAAGGGGAAAAAACTGGGTTCGTTGCCAGATGATAAGGATGCCCAAATGCCAGAGAATCAAGCCAAAGCACTCATTTTCTGCCCATAGTTATAAAGACAGATCTGCAGCCGAAATCTCCTTTGCTAGCCGACAATCTGGAGGAGTGGGGGGAACCTCCCACCTCAACCTTTGAGTGTTTTTAAAGTTTAAAGACGCAGATGTCCCTTTAAAGAAGAGGCAATCTTTTCTCTATTAATGCAGTGAATTAGTTACTCATGGTGATGTTGGTGCTTGCTGTGGCAGGGATTCTAACCCCCCCCCCTTGCTGGAAAGCGACAGCTAACAGCCCATGTCTCCATGGGTGTTCTTCTTGATCCTGGCATTGGAGGCAATCCAGGGCTCTCTCCCACCCGTGGCCACGGTGCGGGGGCCCCAAATCAAGCCCCTTGCTCTGCCCCCTCTTCCCAAGAGAGCAAAGAGGTCTCCGAAGGTCCATAGACCCCTTCGAGGGATCAAAGAAGCCGGTGGTCTGAGGAGCAAGCCTAGGACACATCCGTCCTGCCGCACTGCATTCCAATCCATCTGGGTAAATATGAATGGCTCAGGGAGGGTTTGCACCGGGACCCCTAACCCCATGACTATAGCAGGGCTTATTAAGTCTCTGGCACACCCAGAGTCAACTAAAGCCCTCACTCTTACTTGGGTCCCCATCTCTGGGTTTATAACCAACACAGTCACAAAAATAGAGGAGGGGTGTTGCTCACTGAACGTGGCACTAGCTGCTTTTGGACCTGATGGTTTGTACCCTTTACAGCAGGTCCCAGCCTTTTCCCACCGGCTGGTTGACTTCTTCTCCACTGGATGAAGCTCCATCGGGGCCTCCCTCCATGTCAGCTTGAAGGGCTCTCAGTGGCTTGCTGCACGATGCCCCTTGCTTTGCTGCTCTGGAGGTCTTTCCCCTCTAGGGATGAGATCAGTTGGGCAGTTAGCGGCAAAGTGCCCTGGCTCACCACATCTCAGGCACACGCCTTGTCTCATCCTCTGGTCCCACACCAGATCTCGGGGTTTGGCACGTTGTCCTCTTGCATTGGGTCCCGACTCCCGTGGCTTTAGGAGCCCCCTTCAGTTGGCACAGCTTAATCAGGGCAGCTCTATTCTCAGCATCGCTGGCTTCTCTGATCCACCCACCGAGGGTCAGGAGATTTCCATGCCCCAAGACCTGTACCAGTAGGGCGTGATTCAAACCGTCTCAGTAGTGCTCAATTAGCACTTCTTTGGATGATCCCTGCACCTTCACAGCGTACGTATTGAACTTGCCAGAATACTCTTGCACCAACCGGTTTCCCTGGCAGAGGTAGTACAGTCTGATTTGGGCTTTCTCCAACTCCATAGGATCTTCAAACTGCTTCCTCAATGCCCACATGAAAGCATTTACGTTACATAGCTCGGGGGCCCAAATATTATGTAGGCCCATGAACCAGTCGGCTGCCCTGTCCCTCAGGTGCAAGCCAATGTAGTCCACTCTTTGCTCATCTGAAGTGAAGGTGAGACACCAGTCTCAGAGGAACTTGTGTGCCTGCAGTAGAAAAAATGCCAACTTCTCTGGGCTACCGTCAAACATGGCGTCCAGTAGTTCCCGATACTGATCCAGTCTCGGCGGAGGGGTGACTGGAGCGGGACCTGCAGAGGTTACTCCCAGGGGAACTTGGGCCGGGGGTGCAGGCAGCAGCAGTGCTGGTGGCCCTTGGCCCGGTCTTCCACCCACACCCGGAGCTCTGCCAAGCATTTCATGTTGGATGACCATAGTGATGATTCTAGGGAGGTCCAGCATCATCTCATGCATCTCCCGTCACAGTTCCTCATTCTCCGCGTGGAGTTCACGCTGCACATGCTCGAGATCCCCTTCCTCCGGCACAGGAGGGTAGTATAGTTCCTCTCATAGGATACCTCCATACCGCCACTCAAACGTGATCCTGCGAGGGTCAGGTGTCAGTGCCCAGCTCTCCTCAGTCCAGGTGGGCAAATGGGCCCACGAATCTCTGGGTTTCGCCCTGAGGTCCCTGGCCTCCATTGCCATCAGGAAAATAGGCGTAGTCCTCATTTCAATCTCCTCAGTGGTTGTCACTGGGATGTCCCCTTCTTCTTTGCCAGCCATTGTGGGTGTGAAGGAAAGGAACTACAGGGAGTCCTAACACTTTGTCAGACTCGTGAGGCAATCAGTTCCCAACAATGTTCATTCAGAGAAGTGAAGTTTATTGAGACAGTAGTGCTACAGGTATCATAACTATTTTGTGTTAGAACTGAAGAGAAAGCGCGCAAAGCAAAGAGATATACATAACTCAAAGGGGTCCCCTGATGGGCCCCAGCCAATCAGGTAGCCAGCAGAAGCCCGCCAAAGTAACGGGTAACATTTCCCAGGAGAAAGACTACACCAGGCACTCAGGGTCATTTAACACAGAAGACAGATAATAAACCCAGTGTAGGCACAGCAGAAACGAAACTCAGCATTCCAAAGTATCCCCCCCCATCTACATGACAGCCAGGCAGGAGGAATAACTAACAGTAACCCTGAAAGACCCCTTGAATCTGGAGCCATGTTTATATGTCACATTCATGACTTCTCAGGCCATATGCTGTCCAAGACTGTGGAAGGGAAGCTATATTTGATATTAAAACTGTGAAACTGGTATCAGCCTGCAGGCAACAGAAGAGCTGACTCACAGGGAACTGAACAAAGTTTGGGCCCTTTAGGACCAGCAAAGTTTTATTCAAAGGATAAGTTTTTCTGTGCATGCACACTTCTTCAAATACAATGAAATGAAAGTTAGAGGGTAGAGGGTGGGCAGCAAATTAGCATACAGCATAATGAAGATATTCACAGATACAAGGACCAAACAGGAATAAGAAGCTTGGGTTACCATTTGTTTTGGTTTGATTCTGGGGAAAAACATAGTGAAGGAAATAAATATGTCAAAATTGGAGGTTGTGAGCAGAAGTATCCTTAACTGTGGAATGCTGAGAGTAATTAACTGAGACCCTACCATTATGCTCCAAACCTCAAATCATCTGGTGCTTGCCTAAATTCAATACAATGGTGTACAATTGGAGCTTCCATGATTTTATTTCTAATTCTTGATTTATGTTCAAGAATACGTACCTTGACACTTATAATGCTTGAACCAATATATAAAAGATCACAAGTACATTTTAGGAGGTAAATAACCCCCTTTGTGTTACAAGTACTGAACTGAGTAAGCCTCCATGTAAAGTTAGCTGTGGGATGGCTGAATTCCCAACCCCCATAGCTAACAGACAAGGTAAGCACTGAGAGCCACATTTAAAATGTTCATCTGGCTCCAATCATATAGCACTGTATTGAATTAAACCACACCCCAGAAGATTTGAGGTTTTGTGTACTGTTTAAAATCAATTCCCATCCCTTCAATAAAGTTGATGTGACCAAATGTGGCCAAATGCCTTTTGCAAAAGGAGGTATTTTTTATCCATAAATTTCAAACTTTGACACCAAAAGGTCTGAATGAGGCTCTTGATTTACCTTCTTTCATTTAAATTTCTGTTTATTATACTGTCCCTTTAAATATCCATTCCTGTGAACACGGCTGCAAACGATCATGAGAGTATTTAGAGTCCATCTAGCTGGGGTATATCTCCAGGAGGACTGATATGCTGCACTGAAGCACTTAATAGCCAGGAGGCTACTGGTTGAAAGAGATTTCCTAGAGCACTGGGTAAGAATGTCTTGTTATTAAAACAACATGATTATTTGCTCTGTGTAACAGATTATTATTGTTGTAGTCCATGTTTTTGTATGTTTTCTATTTTAGTTCTGACTTGAATTTTGATCCCCACAATGGAAGGGAGATACAGCTTTGAAAAAGAGGACAGAAACATGTTTACACGCCTGGGATACATGTTGCTGCATAACTTCCAGTAGAGTTACATTGTAACTTTGATTTATAGCTCATGATTGTTGCATTTTGAGAGTTTGGTAACTTTATGTGTTGCATTGTAACTCTGGCTTGGAGCTTTTTCCTTTATGTGTTGCATTGTAACTCTGGCTTGGCGCTTTTTCCTTTGGCCCATTCCACATCTACCATTTGCTACGTTGTTTTACCAAACCAACACTGGAACAGAAAAAGATGCAGCTCAAAACAACATTCAGATACCCTGGGCCAATGCCGTACTGACTGCAGAGTCACCCCAGAACAGCCATAAAATGGCCATAAATCTATGCAGACAGTACCATAAAACTGAGAGATTAAAGGAAGTAAAACCGGCATGTAGTGTGGACGCTACTGTAAAATGTGTCAATCAAAGAAAGTGAAAGTGGCATGCAATTTAGAGGGAAATTTCTGTTCTAATATGGGTTTGGTAAAACAGCGGAGCGAATGCTAGCGAATGCTAGATGCAGAATGGGCCTTTGTATTAAATACTTTTGGAGTTTGGTTATAAGAAAACATTGATAACTGGAGAAGCTGGTGAGGCATTACTCTGTGTTCCGGGAACTGCTTCCGGTACGGCGTGGCGACCAGCGGCTCTCAGGATATGCCCGAACCGCCCGATTCCCTTTTCACTTTTTTGGAGCCTCCCAGTTTCTGCTGGACCTCCTGTAGATAGGGCTAGTGGCAGGGGGCTTTGTTTTGACCCCTCCCACATATGGCAAATGTGGGGGGGGGTGTCCATTACTGCCCCGAAGCTGGAGCAAAGAATGATCTCATGTCTTCACCAAGCCGCGACCATCTGTTTTAATCTGTTTGGACTAATGATTTATCATGCAGCGGCACAAAGAAGGAAGACCACATGAGTGTGTGTATTATTAATTGCAACTTGAGGAAAAAAGATTGTCTACATCCAAAACGGAAGGCAAGAGCGGCCAGAACCTGAATGGGAGGAAGTTTTGACTATGTGTTTTGTTGGGGTAAAAATTGAACTGTTGACAAGGACTTGCAAATGTTGGAATGGGATAAGAGATATGTGCAAATGGACATTGAAATGGATATTCTAAGTTGCTTAATGAGGAGGCAAGAGAAGGTGCAGTTAAAAGAAATGGCGTCTCGGGAGGAAAACAAGGAGGAGGAGGAGATTAATGAAAACGTGGAAATTGGTGAACTAACCATAGAGCAATTCCAGAAAATACTTATGGAAGGGATACAAATGGGAATTGCAGAAGCTTTTGGAAGCTTTACAAAAAATAAACAACGCGTACATTTAACTTTGGGAAATGAGGAAGACTTGTGGTGGAGTAAGCAGGAGATTGTAAAGGATAGGATCCCCGAACAAGAGAATGTGCAGTTGGACGTTCCATCCTTGTCTATGATAAATGTGGAAAATTCTTATAAGCAAAAGAGTAAACAAAAGAAATTTAAAAACTCTATTACTCAAAAGTAGGACTGATAAAAAGGGATCCTTTAAAACCCTTCAGCAAGCAAAAGAAAAATAGAACAGAAAAAAGAGCATACTATAAGAACTTTTAAAAATCTGTTTATTCAAAATTAGTACTGGCTAGAAGAGACTTTCAAATACCTTTGGTGTTAGAAAAGAGAAGACTGATGAACAAGAGAGCAAGATGTATTGTGTGGAAAATTGTTAGTGGTAATAAGAATGTGAAAACGAGATGGTGGAAATTTAAAGGGAGAAGTATTGAAATGAGAGTACACAAAGAGAGTAGACATCTGGAAATGGTTGTGCAAAAAAAAAATCATAGACTCCTAGAAAAAAAATAAAAGATATATAATTGGGGACTGTAATGCATTCTTGGTGTCTTTTGATATTTGTGTAAATGGAAAATGAGAATAAGGAAATAGGACTGTGGTCATATTAGGGTATTGATAGTGGAAAGAGAAAAATCAAGATTTTTAGGAAAAAATTAAGATATATAAAGAGTATGAAATGTTTTTCTGTCTTTTTTTTCTCTTTTTCTTGGTGTATGTGTTAAGGGATAATGGGACTAAAGATTGTGGGTATATTAAGACAATGACGCGGAAGTGACGCGCTACGTCGATCACGTTGGGGGCGTAGCCCCGATCGTCGGAGGAAAAACTCTATGGTTTTCCCTCTGATCAGGGCCACGCCCCCAATGTGATCGACATGGTTGCATCACCTTCGGTGACGCGGCTACACTGTGCTTCGGGGGGCGGAGTTCCCCCGGGGCCCGATTCCACGGCGGCGGTAATTGGGCCTCCAAAGCGGGGGTTTACTCGCCACCCGCCCCCACTTGGCAGCGCTACTCCTCTCTGCTATTTAGGCCTCCGCTCTGGAAAAGTGGACATTTCTGTCCCAACTAATCCCACTTCTCCTTTGTCCTATTCCCCATTTCCCAACATTTATACCTTTAGCTTAAAAAGTTACTCCTGCTCCGAATTGGGGAAGCTCTGTTTGACTTTTGGTTATTGTTATTATATTGTTAGTTAGGATAAGGAATGTGCTATTTACCTGTGCTTTGATTTGGTATTTTCTAGTATTCACTTAGGATTAGTTCCCCCCACACACACACAGGCTGAGGACAGACTGGCAGTATAAAGCATGAGGGAGGTGGAGCAAAAATACCCGGACCAAGTTGTGCCAGGGATTCCCGGTCGCAGTGCACCTACTGATGCAAGAGCATACCGGGGAGGAGGCGCAAGGGAGCATTCACACTGTTGGCCCACCCCTGGCGGAGGCATGGCTGTAAGCAGCTGTTTTTCACTCCAGTGACACGCACTTATGCGCATAGGCTCCAGGGGTTTGCTACTGCTTTCACCTGGTACTTTTTTAACACGGTAGGGAATCATCAGAGGATGGGCTGAGTACGGCTGGGGAACGCCTGACAGCTGTGGCTGTATGAACCGGCTCCTTCAATCTGTTTGTGAAATGTGCCTATATCAGGCCAAACTGCCAGTCTGAACTCAGCCACACTATTGTACCAAATCCCTCAATAAACCCCATATTCCTTTTAAAATCCTTAAATCAGGTCTCTATTGTCTTTTTCCTGTTACAACAGCAATTGATGTAATTGTCATGTTCTAATATTATATATTTTTCTCTTTCTCCACTTCATAAAGATTGAATAATTTCAGGTCACATCAGAATTGCAAGGTCCAAAACAGTCCATTTCAGAATTGAGTTTGAGAATGAGATGGCTTGGGCCACAGTGATACAGCATTTCATTGGGAATATTGACTGAATTTTGGAATTTGAGCATGGGATGACTTTCATCTGGTAGTCTGTAGCCTTTAAAAATGACCATTTAGTAAACAACATGAAAATATGAGCCCAGCTAGTTCAGATCAAGAGCCTTTGTAGTCCAGTATTGTGTTTTCTGAGGTGGTCAGTTAGATGCCCCTGAAAAATCCACAAACAGGCACAGAAACCAAAGCTTTCTACTTTTATTGATCCCTACCATCACTTGGCATTCTGATGAATATTGCTCCTTACCATGCAGGTTCCATGTTGCCATCAAGGAATTATCTTCCATGGATATTCTAACCCCTCTTTGCAGACATTTAAGTTAATGGCCCTCATGACATCTTATTGCAATGAGTTCCACCTTGTGTTGCATTGTATTGAAAAGTACTTCATTTTGTTGTCCTGAATCTCCCACCTGTAAAATTTCATTGGGGCCACCTGGTATTTTGGGAGACGGAGAACATTTCCTACGTCCATTTTCTATGTTCTATGCATAATTTTATAAACCTCTATAAATGTATGCATGGTATAGAGAAAGTGGATAAAAAGAACTTTACTAATTAGTAGACAGCTAATCAACCTTTCAGTTTTTCTTCCTATATACAACTTTACTTTCCTAATAAAGGCACTATTCTACAAATCTGAGATTTTTTTTACACACCAGAAGCAAACCACATTTCCTAAGGCTTTGGGAGGGTGGCTTCCAAATAGAACCATTCTGAGCAACTATTATTTATGAGCAACTATTATTTAACTTAGAAAAGGCTGGGTTTCTATTGATTCCTAATAAAATAATCAATTTTGTAAGCTATCATAAACAAGTTATATTGCTTATGATGCATTTTCAAGTGTTTGTTGGTTCCTTCCAGTGCTCCACTGAACTAGCAGAATGCCCCAGCACTGCGTCTCTGTGCCCCATTATATCACTATGTTAACCCATAAGAACATTTGTGTATGGTAAAAAAAAGCACAATTGTTTTAAAAAGTAAAGTAATAAATAGTATAACCTGCATTGTAGCCACTGTTTCCATCATATGCCTAAGGGCTAATTCACATGTCACAAAGTCCACGTGTTCCCTGTGTGGACTTCCAACAGATGTGTTCCTGGAGTTGCTTGCTGGAAACTTCATTCCCAGATCTGCAATGGGACCTATTCAGATTGGGAACATGGCATGTGAATACAGAGGGCTTAAGCACTCCACATGCCATTTTCTTAACCTGAAATGGTCCCAGTACTGTTAGCTACACATAAGTTTCCTCAGTGGGGCAAATACCAGCTCCCTGAGGCTGCTTAAGCCTCCTCCCCTCGTGCTCCATGTTCCCAGTGAGAATCAAGCCTTCTCATTGCATAGCTGAACAAAAATCCTTGTGATTTGTTAGCTGAGAAGCTCATAAGTACGGTGCGATAAAAATAACTTTCTCCTGTTTGTTTCAAGCAACCTTTGAAATGGGATCTCCAGTGTTTGTTATCATAGTCTATCAATAATTATTAACAATCTTCCATGAATTTCTCAGATCCTTTAAAAGTCATCTCAGATAGTTGTCAGCATGACACCTAGTGAAGAAATCCTTGGTGTAGTGTTTAAGAGTGTCAGGCTGTAATCTGGACAACTGGGTTTGATTCCACACTCCACATGAAATCTGCTAGGTGATCTTGGGCTAGTTGTAGTTCTCTCAGAACTCTCTCAGCTTCTCTCAGAAAAGGGGAAGGTGATTATAAGCCACTTTGAGACTCCTTGGTAGAGAAAAGTGGGGTATAAAAACCAGCTCTTCTTTCTTTGATCTGAATTTACTGTCAATCAAATTAATTTGATTGCCTCAAATTCTGGGATTTGATTGAACAATTAATCACTTTTTTTTTACAGAGGTCACTCACTGTCCATAAATTTATATCATCCCCCCTAATCATTTTTCCTACACTGCCTTCATCAGCTGATAACCATAATCAGATTTAAAAACCCTTAAAAAAACCTTGGTTGCCAATGTAATGAGTTTCTGGAAAACTATAATATGATTCCAACTAAAAATGTTTATGTAAATGCACAGTTTTTAACATATTTAACATATTAAAAAGGGCTTTATATCAGTTGATAATCTTAAGGAATTAGTTGGCTCCTTGGCTCCAAATGGAAAACTGACCATAATGTGTTTTTCATTGTTTTACACAATATTCCTGACTTCATAACATCGCTTCTCAAATTCCATTCCAAACTCTCATTTATTGTTGTGTTTATATATTTAAAAGATTGTAACCCCACAGCTTTCATGTTGGTTTACAAGTTACTTCAATAAAATATAGAATACTAATAATCAATAACAGAAATTAGAGAAGATAGCAGTTCAAAAGTGTATTAATTTCCATTAATGTGTCAACCAAGCACATCTCAATAGGAGTAACAATGATATCAGATAAATATACCAAGGGAGGAAATTCCCAAAGTCAAGGTGCCACCATAGTAAAGGGCTTCTTGCCTATAGATACCTGCCTACCTAGGATTGTGGCAAGGGCTGCTAAACAATAGCATTAGGCAAAGGAGCCAGTTAATAGACTAATAGTGCAATCCTAAACACAATTTCCTCAGAGTAAACACCACTGAGTAGACTTGACTTCTAAGTAGACCTCCTTAGGATTGTTTTCATGGCCATCTGGAAAAAGGTGTCCCTTTCAAACAATATGAGTCCTAGACCAGTTAGATTGTTGTAGTTAAAAACCCCACAGAGAGGATTGTTCTTTGTAACAAGTTGGAAGCCAGTGAATATTAAATATGTTCACCACAGCAGTTCCCAGATATCATCTTCACCGTTTCATCTGGAGCAGTTGAAGTTTTGTAACATTTATTTTTCATATTACATTATTGTAAGAGTTTAAAATACACTGAAGAAACAGGACTCAGAAAAATTCATGTGTCTTACCAGACTAACTGTACAGTCCTCGGCTGTTATACCCTTCTAAATCTGTTGAGGTGGATGGGTTTAGGAGAGTACAGCTCCGCTAAGGACTGCATTGCTAGTCACTTTCTCCCAAACCAAACTAAGTTCTTCATACAACCGATGGCACCAGAATGTGGGCATCTTAGAGTGTGTTCATCTGTAGCAATTAGGTTACCAGCCTCTAGGTGGGGCATGGAGTTCTCCAGAATTACCATCTCCAGATTACAGAGATCAGTTCCCCTAGAAAAAAATGGCAGCTCTGGAGAGCTCTATGTCATTACACCTCACTGAGGTCCTACCCCTCCCCAAATTCTACCCTCCTGAGACTCCACCTCCCAAATCTTCAGGAATTTCCCAAGTTGGAGTTGACAATCCTAGTAGCAATGGGTCACAAGACAACTGATAAGATACATGACTAAGCAGTCTAGCTAGGGAAAGCTAAGGCACTTGCAGTCTGCTTTACAAACTTAATCTGAAATTCTTCTATCAGAGTCCAAGAGAAGATCAGTAATCGACTGGGAAGACTAGCTTTGCTTGATTTAGGCAGATGGTGCAAAGCCCACCCTGTTGTTGGCCATATCAAAGACTGAATAATACTCCTTCAGAAAAACATCTCCCAGGATCCATAGAGGCTGTCCATTTGGGGAAGGCAGATATGTGGGCTCAATTGCAACATAGCAATATCCATTGTTCTGTAAAACAAAATTTAAGAGGAAAGGTTTTCAGCTGCATCTCCACCAAGGAAAATAACACAAAATATATTTAAAGAAGTCTGGGATCGAGTCCTAACTAGATCACATCACTAGGATATAACTGTCCATCACTAGGTCTCTTCAGTAATAATATGCCCGAAGCTTAGGGACTTTCCTCAAGAACATAATTATAGGAAATAGACCCACATTATGTGTGCTCCCACCAAGCACCTGTCTTCAGCCTATGCTGACCCTGTGCATAGCAAACAAATGGGGGCAACAATAGGTGGTACAATAAGTAGAATTTGCACACTGACAGAAACAACAGCAGTGTGGGATGCAATCTGTCCATAATTCACAGGTTTTACTACTCTTCATATTCTTACTTTTAGCAGATTTGAGAAAACTTTGGCATCTATAAACTGAAGGAAAGAATTCAGAACTGAATGACACATTAATGCAAAATTAATTACCTCAAGGAGATGACCACAAGAAAAATCCGGGTAACAGAATAACAGTTTTCTCAAATAAAGAGATGGCACCCCTGTATAACAGTTACATTTGCTATTATTTCTTAAACAGAAGTCCCATTATAGAGAGTCATTAGAACTGAGTGAAATTGTCATAAAGTCTTGGACACTCAAAGAATCTTGCTTAAAACATTCATTGGAGAATTAAGTTAACATGGTATACATACACTGGAGACATAGGCAGAAGGAGGCAGTGGGAACTGGGATCCATTAATGACAAAAGTGATGGTGGGCATGTTCTGGACATCATTGCAGTTAACAACATACTATGAAAGAAGAAATATGAAAAGGAGGTTAACTCTGGGAGAAGGTTAGAAGAGACATTCATTGGATCAATACTTCACCAAAAACAGATTGATAAAATATTTCAGTGCAATTCTGAGAGCAGATTACTATAAATAAATGTACCCATCCTATGCACAGCAGCTCTCCCAGCTGCCTTGCTCACAGATATAAGAATAGCCTATGCAGAACAGACCAATGTTCGTCTAGCCTAGCTTTCTGTTCCCAAAGGCAGCAAGCAGTCTAATGATTATGGAGGAGATGATCTCACGTCTCTTTAATTCAGTCTGCTTGCTTGGCCATTATCTTTGGTGTGACTTCACTCTGCTCAATATCATTTCTTTATTTAATGATATTTAAATCCCACTTTGAGGTAGTTTATAACACTAAACATTCTTAAAAACAGAAACCAACAAGATAAAGGGATAGTAAGAACAAAAACAGACAAAATACAACAAAACAATAAAAACTGCCTAAAGATAAAATGAGATAAAGACTTTTCAAAAGTATCATGGGATAAAAGCAGGACAATGATAACAGAAACGGGTGGGATCTAAAACCTTAGATGATAATAAAAACATCGTTGCCTCAGGGCTAATAGTTGATATATTTGGCATTAGGGAAACTTCTTTAGTGAGAGTGTTCAATGACTCAGGTGCCATTGCAGAAAAGGCCCTGTCTCAATTGCTGCCCTGCTTAGCCTGCAGATGTGAGGGCACACACAGCAACACCTGTGGTGAAGAACTTAAATTTCTGATGATAAGTTAGCATACCTCCTCCCCTCAGCCAATAAATGGATAGTAGATGTCCTCCTTCACCTACCTCCCCATTGTATTGTTCTGCTCCTACAGCTTGTAGGAAGCTTCCTATGTACTGTCCCGGGACAGTAAGCTGACATGTACCAGTGTCCACAATTGCTTGGCAACCTTGGCTGCACCAGCCAGTTGCCTGGCTTCCAATTGCAAACCTGTAGAGACAAGAACAAATATTGCCTTTGAGTAAACTTGGCGACAAAGCCAGATAGAGTTGAGAAAAATATAAAACTCCCAATAATCAATAAGAAGGGGGGATCCTATATATATACACATATGCATGCACATACATACATACTAGGAATAAGGTCCATTGTGGAAATAAATACAACGAGCTCTAGAAAGAGGCTCTGGGTGG
>NW_015163642.1:260669-260824 GCF_001447785.1 Gekko japonicus | reverse complement strand
AACATAATTATAGGAAGTAGACCCACATTATGTGTGCTCCCACCAAGCACCTGTCTTCAGCCTATGCTGACCCTGTGCATAGCAAACAAATGGGGGCAACAATAGGTGGTACAATAAGTAGAATTTGCACACTGACAGAAACAACAGCAGTGTGG
>NW_015163642.1:224356-260571 GCF_001447785.1 Gekko japonicus | reverse complement strand
ACTGAAGGAAAGAATTCAGAACTGAATGACACATTAATGCAAAATTAATTACCTCAAGGAGATGACCACAAGAAAAATCCGGGTAACAGAATAACAGTTTTCTCAAATAAAGAGATGGCACCCCTGTATAACAGTTACATTTGCTATTATTTCTTAAACAGAAGTCCCATTATAGAGAGTCATTAGAACTGAGTGAAATTGTCATAAAGTCTTGGACACTCAAAGAATCTTGCTTAAAACATTCATTGGAGAATTAAGTTAACATGGTATACATACACTGGAGACATAGGCAGAAGGAGGCAGTGGGAACTGGGATCCATTAATGACAAAAGTGATGGTGGGCATGTTCTGGACATCATTGCAGTTAACAACATACTATGAAAGAAGAAATATGAAAAGGAGGTTAACTCTGGGAGAAGGTTAGAAGAGACATTCATTGGATCAATACTTCACCAAAAACAGACTGATAAAACATTTCAGTGCAATTCTGAGGGCAGAAGCCTTACTATAAATAAATGTACCCATCCTATGCACAGCAGCTCTCCCAGCTGCCTTGCTCACAGATATAAGAATAGCCTATGCAGAACAGACCAATGTTCGTCTAGCCTAGCTTTCTGTTCCCAAAGGCAGCAAGCAGTCTAATGATTATGGAGGAGATGATCTCACGTCTCTTTAATTCAGTCTGCTTGCTTGGCCATTATCTTTGGTGTGACTTCACTCTGCTCAATATCATTTCTTTATTTAATGATATTTAAATCCCACTTTGAGGTAGTTTATAACACTAAACATTCTTAAAAACAGAAACCAACAAGATAAAGGGATAGTAAGAACAAAAACAGACAAAATACAACAAAACAATAAAAACTGCCTAAAGATAAAATGAGATAAAGACTTTTCAAAAGTATCATGGGATAAAAGCAGGACAATGATAACAGAAACGGGTGGGATCTAAAACCTTAGATGATAATAAAAACATCGTTGCCTCAGGGCTAATAGTTGATATATTTGGCATTAGGGAAACTTCTTTAGTGAGAGTGTTCAATGACTCAGGTGCCATTGCAGAAAAGGCCCTGTCTCAATTGCTGCCCTGCTTAGCCTGCAGATGTGAGGGCACACACAGCAACACCTGTGGTGAAGAACTTAAATTTCTGATGATAAGTTAGCATACCTCCTCCCCTCAGCCAATAAATGGATAGTAGATGTCCTCCTTCACCTACCTCCCCATTGTATTGTTCTGCTCCTACAGCTTGTAGGAAGCTTCCTATGTACTGTCCCGGGACAGTAAGCTGACATGTACCAGTGTCCACAATTGCTTGGCAACCTTGGCTGCACCAGCCAGTTGCCTGGCTTCCAATTGCAAACCTGTAGAGACAAGAACAAATATTGCCTTTGAGTAAACTTGGCGACAAAGCCAGATAGAGTTGAGAAAAATATAAAACTCCCAATAATCAATAAGAAGGGGGGATCCTATATATATACACATATGCATGCACATACATACATACTAGGAATAAGGTCCATTGTGGAAATAAATACAACGAGCTCTAGAAAGAGGCTCTGGGTGGCCCTGGCCTTGGGCACTCAGTGTCAGTTTGCTGTGGTGACCTCAGCAGGGTATAATGACACATAGCTTACCGCTTTCTCCAGGGGAACTGATCTCTGCCATTTGAAGAGCAGTTGTAATTCTGAGTGATCTCCAGCCCTCCCCTGGTGATTGGCAGCAATGGTTCCCCAGGAGGAAATGGCTGGTTTGGAGGGTGGAGTCTATGGCTTTGTACCTCCTTGAGGTCCCACCTCTCCTCAAACCCCACTATCTCCAACCTCCACCCCTCAAATCTCCAGGAATTTCCCAACCCAGAGGCAGCAACCCTATTTCCATCCCAGCCAACCATCAATGTACCTTTATCTGCCCCTCTGACTTCAGGTTTCCATCTCTTCTACCTAGGAAAACTTTCCATCTCCCCCCTCACCCACAGCCTCTACTTAGGAAAAGTACAGTCTTTCTCTGCAGTGGAGACTCAAGCAGAAGGGAAGTGACCTCAGCAGGGTATAATGACAGAGTCCACCCTGCAAAGCAGCCGTTTTTCCAGGGGAGCTGATCTCTGCCATCTGGTGAGTAGTTTTAATTCTGAGTGATCTCCCACCAGTCGGGAGTTGGACCGGCCACCCAACATCAGATAGAACTGGGTGTCATCAGCGTACTGGTGACATCCCAGCCCATGCCTCCAGGCAATCTGGGCAAGGGGGCACATATAGATGTTAAATAACATCAGAGAAAACAGGGACTCTTGGACTGCTGTTCCCCTAGTGCCACCCTTTGTCCCCGACCTTGGAGAAAGGAAGCGAGCCATTGTAAGGCAAGCCCCTGGATTCCTATGTTGGCAAGGCAGTAGACCAGTAACTGATGGTTGACCATGTTGAACGCCGCTGACAGGTCCAACAACATCAGCACCGCCAATCCGCCTCGATCCAGATGCCTTTAGAGGTAATCTGTGAGGGTGACCAGTGCTGTCTCCTTCCCGTGGCCCGGGCGAAAACCGGACTCGCCCAACCAACTCCTGTTGTTGTAGTCTGGCCGAAAGAATCCAGCGGAGTTGGAATTTTGTCTGTATTGCTAGATCCTACTGTTGTACCTCTTGATCTTCTTGGATATTGCAGCAATTCTTTGTTTGATTTATTCTGCAATTTGGGCTAGTGTTTTTATATCTAACTGATATTTCTTCCTGAGGTTTGCCCTTCTTCTTTCATTCTTGAGTTTCCTTTCTTGTAATTCCTTTAAGAAACTTGTCTGAATTATCATTATTGCTGCTGTTGTTGTTTCAGGCAAAATCCAGCACATGCTTAAAACTTTTATTGAAATTAACAGGATTTAAGAGTGGCTAGCATTAGCTGGATCACACCTTTAGTACCCTGAAAGTGATACTGCCTTCCTTTCAAATATCCAACCAGACTAGTTCTCTCCTCCCAAACCACAATTTAAAATGTCAAAAAGGAATAACACTATACCCTTCTGCAGAAAATCCCTCTTTATCATCTGAAAAGTGATATACCAACAAATGTTCAAAGCACAGAGAGAATGGGAATTGTGACTTTCACTTACTCCTCAATGCCAATCTGCCAGTAAACCTCGCGGGTGACTGGTGCCCAGGAAATCTGCCCAGAGAAGAGCTGAGTATCAACACCTCCCAAGATCAATTCTCCTCCATACTGAACAGTCGGTTGACTGGATAAAGAAAGTCAAAACAATGAGGTTAGCTATTCATCTTTTAACCTAGTGAAGGTTTATATGTGTGAATATGAGAGCAGAGAGTACCAGAGCAAGTCTAAAAGGAGAGCAGAAAGCAGAGGACAGATAAAGAGAATAAAATAAGAAGATTAAGCACAATTTATTTTGGAACACCTTAACAACCCCCATTCTCTGAGACCAAACTTTTTAGACTTCTGTTTCTTTTCAGATTTCTGTAATCCAGCCCTATTGTACAGTTCATTGGATGTCCCATCCTGTGGATTATGTTTGATTTGCACTGTGTAATCCACCTTGAACCTCCATGACAAAGGCGGACTATAAATAACCTAAATAAAATAAATCAACTCCAAGGATCAAATTCTCAAGAATAGAACCAGGGAGCACTAGTTTAGGCCCACATGCATTTGTAATGCAGAAGATTCAAGTGCAATTGAAAAGCAACCTTCCTGCATGACCATCTGTCAATTCAGAAATCTGACCAAGGCCCAATTAGAACATCCCTTCTAGTTTTTCCGCATACATGATGTGAGATATCCTTCTCCCTCTGGTAAAGGGGACCTATATGACTTCTGTCATTCTTTTACCTCAGGAGCCCAAACCTTTCCTGACAGATATAAAAGAATGGCACCGATAGTGTGGTTTTAAATAAAATAAGAAGAAAGATTTATTCTTTATAAAAGGCAGGTAAATGGGGAAATGGTTTTAAAGGTTTAATATGAACCAAACAGTTGGCAGCCCAAAAGTTCCCAATATGAACACTATTAACACTGTTGAAGGCTTCTTAAAATTCAGGCAGAAATAATATAAACAATAAACCCTAAAATATGTTTCTTTAAAATAGGCAGGCAGTCATAATAATAGAGAACATATACAATGACTAAACCCTTCTAAATACTGTGAGAGACGTTAGGATGTTGTTTGACTGGTTCAAAAATATTTCTACACACACACACACACACACTCAGTGAAGTCTGACTGGATTCTGAATCCCAACTAGTCCCTCCTTAGACTCTTCTCCCTTAAGCACCCTAAGGAAACTAGAAATGATATACACTTGAGGGTTCTTTCACTCCCCAGCCCAGTTAACGAGGGTCTTTGAGGGTCCACCAAGGTCAGTGTTGTCTACTCAGGCTGGCAGTGACTCCCCAGAGTCTCGGGTGAAGGGCTTTCACATCACCTCCTCCCTTTAACTGGAGATGCAGGGGATTGAACCTGGGACCTTCTGCATGCCAAGCAGATGCTCTGCTACTGAGCCACAGCCCCACTCAGTTTTGTTTACTCCAGATCAGGGTGTCGAACTCATTTGTTATGAGGGCCGGATCTGACATAAATGAGACTTTGTTGGGCAGGGCCATATGTGTCACAAAATGCCAGGTAGCAGAGATATAAACTTTATAAAGGGCACATACACAAAGGGGTTTTTTAACTTAAAATAAAAACATGCTTAAAACACTAGCACTCTTGCAATATTTTGTTTATTTAACAGTGTCTGATAACTGACACCTCTTGCTCTGAATTACGGCATCAAAATGTCTGTGCTGTTGCAGTCGTGAGTGTGCTGTTCAGATGTGCATCTGTAAGCTGCAAACCTACAATGATGCAGCAGCAACAGCACTGGAAGAAGAAGCAGAAGACAGACAGTTCCACTGCGAGCCTGAAAGAAGCCCTCCGGGGGGCTGATCCGGCCCCCAGGCCACATATTTGACACCCCTGCTCTAGATTAAGCCATTATATTCCCTATTTTTTTAAAAAATGTATTTTACCGTGAGAAGTAGAAGCTGAAGATTGGTTCAGAAAGCTGTCCTTGCCTCAGCATCTGCTGCATGGCAGTGTAGCCCCCTACAGCCATGGCAGGGTAAGCCATCCCCAAAATCCCATCAAAATTGGCATAGTAGAAGGGACTGGCAGGCTCATCCTCACTAAGGCCAAACACCTGGTTTTCAATTACAATATTTTGGACCTGGGAGAGAGAAGAACATGGATTTCCCTTGTGGTGAAAAGCAACTATTATGAAGAATTCAACAAGTATCATTACCTGCAGTACCTATGAGTTTAAAAGTAACAAAATGAGGTACTTCATTTTGATTTTACAGTTCCGCAGGGCCTGCAAGACAGAGCTCTTCCACCAAGCCTTTGATAAGGGAGCTGCCATCAATAAATTGAGGCCCTGGCCCCAATACCAACATCAGTATTAACATCACTATTAACAACCTGTCCAGACTATGATGTTAGCTGATTATGGGTTAATGTTGGACACTGCTAATGCCCACCATCGGTTATGAATCTGCACTAGCACTTTATGCTATGTTTTATAATCATTTTGTTGTTTTTATTGAATTTTGTATTTTAGTTGTTCAATATATTTTTGTAAGCTGCCCTGAGCCTGCCTCAGCAGGGAGGGCAGGATACAAATCAAATAAATAAATAAAATTAACTTCTTCTCTTGCCCTGACAAGGGACCCACATGTCCTGATTAGTGTTGTAGGGAGATTTGAATTAATGCTGCTTTTTATATTTTCATAGCGAGCTTCAACCTTGTGTCTGTCCCAATAGCCCTAGAACTACCTGTCCATTAAAATGAGATTAAACCAGTTCATGGAGGGTATGTCTATCAATGGCTGTTAGCTATGAGGATAAACAGGAACATCCACTTTCAGAGATAGTAACCCTTTAAATATCAGTATTGGAGGTAAAAACAGCATGAGGCTTTGGTCTCCATGCTCTGCTTGAATGTCTTTTGAGAGCATATGGTTGGCCAGTGTATGAAACATGATCCTCCACTAGATGGATCCATTGGTGTGATTCAGCATAGCTGCTCTTAGATGCTTGAGTATAATTCCTCAGTCATCAGAGCACTGTAACTCAGTGATTCTAACAGGGCAGTGAGGGCCAAGAGGCAGTGGGGTAGTATGTGGTACTAAATGTCTTATGTTGATTTATATTAACCAGTTAATTTTTTGGCTGCAGATCCCTTGTTTATTATTACTTAACATCATTTATCATAATTTTATTATATGTATTTAATAAGCATGCTCTCTTTCATTCTGTTCTGCAAAATGAATGACTGATCATAAAACTGATTTTTAGTGTGTAAACTTGAGAGAAAGGTAGTGGAACACAGGTAATTGACTTTTGTACATCTTTGTAGTAGCAACAATAATGTGTGCACCACTAATTGTGAATGTCAAGCATGTACTCTGTGAGTGTGTGTGTATGTTGGGGGAGATACTGTTTGGATTTTCCAACTCAGTGATTGAACTATGGGGAAGGGTTAATTAGTGAAAGGAATAATATTTGCTGTGCACCATTGCCCTCCTATGCAATGAAATCCCTTCCCCAGAAGATTCTCTGCTGGAAAAGTCCAGTAAGGGCCACTGTCTGCTCCCCCCGCCCCCCCCCCATAATTCAAGTACTGTATCGATGACAAAATGGCTTCAACAGCTTTTTTGCCCACCCCTGCAAAACACCTGTAAAGAACATGCAAACAAATAACCCCACTCCACAAAGCTCACAGTATTTTTAAGCTGCCACACAGGCTCAGTGCCTGAAGGAGGGCTGCCAACGACCTAGAGAAATATGTCCTGACCCTTTAACAGAGGCTTAATGCAATGTTGTTTAAAGGGGCAGGACATTTTTCTTTCTCCAGACTGTTGGCAACTCTAACTTGAAAGAATGAATCCTGGCTGAGTCTGAGCCTCAGAAGTGTGGAACCTAAATAGCACAAGCAACAAACTTCAATTTTTGTCTTGTGAGTCCTTCTTTTCTGCTTGATAAGTATCTTCAAATCACCGTAGTTTTCTGAAGTGAAACTGTGGCCCCGTTCACACGGCGAATTTGCCGCGGGAGAGCCACGGGTGGTGGGCAGATTATCCGTGCACGATCACACTCCAACATCTGGGAAGTAGAGCGCACCCATTGCCAACCCGTGGCTTACCACCAAAAACGCGCGATAAAAAAAGTAGTACCTCCAAAGTACTGGCAAACGGTTTGCTACGGGGTGCCTCCGGATGCCCGTGGTGTGATCGCGCTGGCGTGCGGCTTTCCCCTCCGGCCCCTCATTTACGCACCGGCACCGAGGGAAGGACCCGTGGTGTGCCACCGGTGTGTCTGATCGCATAATCGTGGATCAAACTGCACCGGGGCAATTTGCCACGCCTCCCTCCCGCGATAGCCGGCCCGTGTGACCGGGGCCTGTCTTATTTGACAAGGATTCCTGATATTTTTAATTTGACCACAGTCTGAGTATTTCCAGAGCAGCACCGTTAAAGACGAGTGTCTGCATGGGGCACTTACCTGCACTGTATCATAACCTAGCATGACAGTCAAGCTCCCACTTCCATAAGACAGTGTGTAGGTCTGTCCCTCATTGGAGTATGTTGAAGACTGACTAGGGTTGAACCTGTCATGGTTAGCTAGGAGGAGGGAAAGAAACAAAAACTACAGATTGGTGTCTGTGGTAGAGTGTGATATACATTCCCTCCTCAAAGCTCAGTTCACAGTAGGTCTGACTTTACTACAGACCCAGCCCATTCCTCAAGAGCTTCTCATTGTAAGGAACACATCTGATGAAGTTTCACTCTGAAGTGTCAAACACCTCAAGAAGCAAGGATAGAAAGATCTCACCCAAAGATGTACACAAGAACCTTCAATTTTGCTGCATCTTGCGCAGAGTGTTCCCCTTGTATTTTGTACCTTTTACCCTAAGAGTTTTGACATGACGAAATCAATCCCATCTGCCTTTATGTTGTGTCCATGTCATAAGAAGCCCACATGTAGACAGAGCACTAGATGAAGTAGACTCAAATATTTACTTATCCATGAAATTCACTAGGAGGCTTTGAGCAAATCGTTACCTCTCACTCTATCTCACAGTGTTGCTGGAAGGATAAAATGGGATTGTTCATTGCCCTGAATTTTTGGAGGAAGAGTAATGTACAAATAATGTATTAATTACAGTTGATAATCCATGGAGTGCAGTAAAAATGTTCTGAAGCAACTCTGTCCCGTCCCTGCCAACCTCAAGTCTACAGAGTGAAAAACACACCTAAGATTTAGTGCATAACACTTTGCATATCTTCAGTACACTTAGTGCCAAAAGCCATTTAACTAACAACCTCTGTTTTCTAATTGTTCAGTTTTTGTAATTATTGCTTCTATATTCCTCTGCGACATGACTCACAATAACAAACCCACTGAAAGTGAGATACAAAACAATAACACTGTGTATAATCCTGATAAAATTCCATGTAACTGCCACACTCTATGCAAAAATATTAAAGACGATAACACTTGAGTATAACTTATCATATATATTATTTGAAGACAATATACTACAAAAAATCAAGGAAACAGAACATATCCAAGGTAAGTCCAAAGTATAAGTAAATATTACTCCAAAGTTTCCAATAATAAATTCAAGATAATAATTCTTTCTTCCTCCAAGTTTGATGCAAAGGCAAAGTTAATGTGACAATTCCTGTGATCAAATCAAATGGGCAAGCTCCTACCAGTTTCCAAAATCTCAATGATTGCCCCTTTTGAATTTTACTGATTTGTAAAAGAATTGATCTGTTATTGAAACTGAAACTGGTTCTAGTCTTGAAATGGCCTTTGGCGAAACATGGTTTCCATTAGCCAGCTTGCATGTTGGGACCACTGGAACTGCGTATCACAGGAACTGCTGTGAGATGACTGAAACTGCGTTATCACAGGAATTGCCACATTGCTTTTGCATCTGACTTGGAGGAAGAAAGATTTATTATCTCAAATTTATTATTGGAAACTTTGAAGTCATATTTACTTATACTTTGGACTTACCTTTGATACTGTTTCCTTGATTAGTTTGTAGTATATTGTCTTCAATTAATATATAATATATGATAAGTTATACTCAAGAGTTGTCATGATTTAATACTTTTGCATAGAGTGTGGTAGTTAACATGGAATCATATCAGCATTATACACAGTGTTATTGTTTTCTATATTCTTCTGCTGCAGAGACAGCTAATAACAGGGCGGAAAGACGTATTATCTCAACAAATGTGTGTTCCTAAGCCAGCATTTGCTAAGATAACGCAAACACGTGACTGGAGTAAGGTAAGGCGCAGCAAATATGCCAGGTAGCATTTTTGTGCAGCTGATTCTCTCCTGCAGATGTTTCTTGAGACTATTTCCATCTGCCCCACCAGTTACCTCAGGTTTCAAAGTTTATTTAGAAGAAAAATTATTTAAGATAGCCATGATGTGGGGGGGGCATTTATTTATTATTACATATGCATCCTGCCTTTCTGCTATCATGGAGCTCAAAGTGGCATACTTAGTGTTCCGTGGAATTCCCCCATCCAGACACTGCTCATCTCCATACCCAGCTTAGCTTCAGCAAATGCAATGTACCATCAAACCATAACATTTGCAGGAGAGTGAATTAGAGACCAAGGAAGGGTAAAGCGACACCCTGCCAACATTCTTCCTGGTAAAGCCCTTCCCCCACATCTCAAGATTTGATTTATGGTGAAACAGACCTGTGCATACGATACACCATTATCAGTATATAAGGTCAACATGCATAAAGGAGGAGTGAGAGCATGTGTGCTGGCCCCACTCCTTCCTGAACACAGTTGTTGTGGGAGGTCACAGCACTTATGCACTCATAAGCTTTGTCCCTATCATCAGGAATGATAGAGAATGAACATTTCTTGACCATAGGGGTGGATCCTCTGTGTATAAAGCTTGTATGCATGTAGATGCTGTGCCCATGTGCAGTGGGCACATGCAGGTAAGAATGGGGTTCAGCTGTGAGTGGGGATAGGACCAGCATACTTGCTCCCACTCTTTCTGTGTGCAGATTGACCCTTTATGACATATCAGCAGAACAAATGTTTTTGAATAACATACAGTTTCACTCTAATTACTATGACATTATTTATCTGACTAACATGTCAGCATTTGTTTTCTTGAAAAACAAACTATACTTTAAATGGGCATTAGTGTTTTATGCCATGGTATCTTTGTTTATTCCTTTATTTATTGGTAGCTATGAAGCCCTGTAGTGTCTTCCCATATGGAAAGAAGAGCCCCTTGCCCAGGCATGAGAAAAAATAATCAAGGAATATCATACAGTATAGGATTATTACCATTTTGACACAGAGGCAGGCAATGGAAAACCACCTCTGAAATGTCTCTTGCCTTAAAAAAACAAGACTATCTCACCACCTAGTGGTGCATAATGCTAAAAGAGCTAGAACTTGTGGCTGCCAGACAATCTTAGGATCTCCTGGCTATTCTACACACAATACCATACAATGGCCCCGGTCACACGGAGCATTAGGCACGCTAGAGAGACGGAAGATATGCGGATTTTCCGGGCACGATCTCACCGCCACATCTGGGAAGCGTAGAGCTCCCGTGGCTCACCCGAGATTTCACTCCGAAGATGCGCTGTAAGAAAACTAGTACCTCCGAGGTACTAGTTTCCAGAAAGCGCGGGGCAAGGGTGGGCGTCAGATCACGTTTCCGGTGTTAGCTCATGGCATCCAGCGCCCGCCCATGTCCCGTCACGAAAAGTTTTTTTTTGTCAAGTCTCCACGGGTGCGCACAAGCACCCAACGGCGCATCCGAACACTTGGGTTAAAAAAAACCACAACCCCCGCGGCGGCGCTTCTTTGCCACGCCGCAGGAGTGAGGTATGATCGGCACCTCCCCCCAACCACGGGACGTCGGTGGGACGTCCAGCGGGACGTTTGATCCAGCTGCCGCGTGGTAGTTCGCTCCGGGGCAAACAGCCACGCCTCCCCCCCGCGATATCCGGCCCGTGTGACCGGGGCCAATATTAACTAGTTAATTACCATTGTTACTGTTCTGCAGATAAGTTCAGCTTTTTCTAACCAAAATCTATTCATATAGCCATTTCAAAAAGTCTCAAAATAGCAAGGTGAAGTACTCACCACAAGCCTCAGTATTACAGTACACAGATGGTACCCATAGATTGGAAGAACCTGTGTCCATGACAACCAAGAAGTTCTGTGGTGGAGTCCCAATACTGATCTCTCCAAAATAGAATGACTGCCAGATGAAAAACTTTGGTAAGATAGAGGATTCTCCAACAATTTTAATTTCAATCACTTTGACATACTAGGAACAGGATTTTTTGAGTATTTCAGGCTGCCATGGAAGGGAGGAGGCAGGAAAATCTTGTTCTCAGCACACGGGCTTGTAATTCTGAAACACCAGTGTGGATCCAAGCCAGTAACTTTATTGTTTCCCTGGTATTTTCCTATTAAGACCTCAAAAAAAACGTTTAGATCATAAAAATCAAGCCTCACCTCAACCCATGAAGCATCTAAGCTAACCAACACTCCAAGTGGTCAGTAAAACAGCTATGAGCAGATCATGAACCTCTTCTATAATTACAAAAACCCATGCTAGGGTTCAAAGAAGGGACATGCCAACATATCCAGAAACTTTGCTTGCTTTTTTCACCACAGTAATTCCCACTGCCTACAAGATAAGCCAATTCTAATACTGAACAACAACTTGTGTCTTTGACAATGGTAACTTCTGTGCTGAAAGCATTCAATCCTTTTGAATAAACAGCACTTGTAATTGGCTAATGGCATGCAATAGAAAGAGAAAGGAAGAACATGCCGCATGGACAATATAGACAAGAAAGGGAGCTGAAAAGAGAAAGAAACAGATAGAAAGGTAGTGTTTTAAACCAGTACTCACATTTAAGTAATTGGTGATTGGTTCATAAGCAACATTGTATTCATTAAGATATTTTATTGCAGGATCAACATAGTGGTGCTTCAGAAAGTCTTCTAATACTCCTTTCTCTTTCATCTCCTCCCGAATGGATTTCCCTTTCTTCAGAATGATTCTACAAAGATGAGAAGAGCTCAGGAGATCAGCAATACTACTATTGTCCCATCAGTATTTCTTCTGTGCCCTCTTTGTTTACCAGCTTTCCTCTTTTGTAGTATTGGAAACTCCTAATAAGCTATCATATTATTTAAGGCAAGAAAGCAGGAGTACATTTATGAAGTTTGCAAACCTACAATTTCTTTGTCATAGAAATATATGGATATGTTTTAGGCTGGAAATGTTGGTCACAAGTTATTCCCTGATGTATGCACAGCGGTGCTTCCATTTCATTCATGACCATAGCTGGCATACTCACCTGTCCAGCCCATCTGACAGGTGGAGAAAAACCAGGACTAAGATCAGCCACTTCATAATGCTCAGTGTCTTCACCAGTGTGATCTTCAAGAGACTTCAGAAATCCAGTCCACAGTTATGACTCTGTTTCGCTGTTTTTATACTCAGGACAATTGTCCTCTGATGCCATATCTATTTACCCTTAGTTTCCAATATCATTATGCACACTCAATATCTACACCTTTTGTTTTCTGACAGATAATGTTAAATAATTTTCCTTTGTTAGAAGGGGTTGAAATGCAATTTGTGTCCTTGAGTTTAAAAAGAAGTAGTACAAATTGGTACAGGCATAAAGCTTTGTTAAGAGGAAAAGAAATCAGTGATAAGATGTCAATAAGTCAAAGAATAATCAGTTTGCAACTGCTCCTATTGTTTTCAGATACAATAAAGGGTAAATTCGTCATCATACTTGCTGCTATGAGTACTTGCATCAAGCTGTATAGATTCTGTTTTGACTGCACTGAATCCAACATAAAACAGAGTTTTTTTCTTTAGTGGAATGTTGGGGCACGATGGACCATGACCTAGGAAAGATGCTCTGCCATGAAGTGTTTGAATCACAGTGGTGGTCAATGCAACTGGCCTTTAGGACTGAAAAGGTCCATTTGGCTTGAATGCCCCAGTCTTTCAGCCTGAGGTGTGTGTGTCAAAGCGTATAACTGCTTCTTGTCCCACTTGTTCATTAGAATAAAACAAGAGGTGGACCCGCGATACTCACGGGGGGGGAGGCAGAGCGATCGTGGTGGTGCCAGGAATCGTGCGGCAGGGCTGAGGCAGCAGGGCAACACCTCTCCCGCCCTCGCTTGAACTACCAGCCGGCGGTGGCCCCCTCGCTGCCCCCCTCCCCATGCAGGCCCCCCCAGCGCGCTCAGCCCGGGACGGTCCGGGTCCCCCTCCCCCCGACCAACTGAGGCGCCCCCGGCCCTGGGCTCACTTCTCGGCGCTGGCTGGTGGGTGGGTGGGCTCCTCCTCCTCGGTGGGGGGCTGCCCTCCCTCCTCCTTGCCGGGGGCGGTCCAGGCTCTGCGGGCGAGGCTCCATTTTACAGGCTGCTGCGCGGCTTGCAATACTGTGTACAAATCATCTTCTTATTCTAAATATATATTTTAAACAATTAATTAATTAAAGTTAACCATTTGTCAGTATTTTATATAACACATCAGATCAAACACTATGGAAAAATCAAAAGAAAAAAATAGGCTAGCATTGTGTTTCCTTTTTAAAGAATACCATAGAAATCAAATCTAATTAACAGCCAATAAAGTTAATACATTGCTAATTTGGTTGATAGGAGCTGCAGTGGCTCAAGTGGTTAAGACGCTGAACTGCAGGCTGTGGAAGGTCGGTAGTTCAGCAGTTCGAGACCCGAGTGTGCCGCATGACAGAGTGAGCTCCTGTCTCTAGTTCCAGCTCCTGCCAACCTAGCAGTTCGAAAGCAAGAAATTGCAAGTAGATAAATAGGTACCACTTCAGTAGGAAGGTAACAGCGTTCCGTGCGCCTTGGTGTTTAGTCATGCTGGCCACATGACCACGGAAACGTCTTCGGCTTTGAAACGGAGATGAGCACTGCAACCCTAGAGTCGGACTCGACTGGCTTTCGAGCAACGGAACCTTTACCTTTACCTTTACCTAATTTGGTTGAAGACCATGACCTGGATAGCTCAGGCTAGGCCAGTCTCCTCAGATCTCGGAAGCTAAGTGGGATCATGACATGGAGGCAGGCAGTGGCAAACCACCTCTAAATGTTTTTTGTTTTGAAAGCCCTGTGGGGTCACCATAGGTCAGCTGTGACTTGATGGCACTTTCCACAGCCAATTTGGTTGACATTGCAAACTCTTATTCAGTGCTCATACATTTTTTTGTATTTTGAATTTCAAAACATCACTTGAACATTTATCATGCATAGATGTCAGAATCCTTTACTTTGCCTTTTTAAAATTCAACTTTCTCAGAGTTCTTTAGCTGATATGTAAGTCAGAAAACACAGTTTGCCAGTAATGTCTGTCTTTTCCATGATGTTTTTCATCCTTATATCACTAATGCAGGCTTTTTAATGGTACGTTTGCCTTATACAAGAGTGTTCCTGAAAACTGGGAGATCCCAGATATGGGGAAACTGAGTCATTCTGGGATTCAGTATACCCAGGAGTGGGCCCAGACTCCAACCACATAAACAAAATAATTAACACTAGACATGCCCCGGAGACACTGAGTTTCAGTTTGGGGATATGCTGTATGGCTTCTGAATTCCTTTTCTGTCAGCAGGCACAGGTTAGTTTCCCAGTGACAGTATTTTTGGGCCATGTTTATGTGATATATATGAATGGGACGTGGGCTTGTCCATGATTTCCTTTCTCCAAGTTCAATGGAATATCTTAATACCTAACATTTGAGAGTGTGTTATTACTGAAAACACTGTCTTCTGAATTATTGCCCCATATAAAAAGGAACAGTTCATGCTGTTACCAAAAACTACAGAGTCCAGTAGCAGCTTTAAGACCAACAAAGTTTAATTCTGGGTATAAGCTTTCATGCGCATGTACACTTCTTCAGATACATTGAAACAGACTTCCTCAATGCTTACATATAGGTAGAGAGAAGGTGGGAGGGGGTTAGTTGCCAAGAAGGGCTAATTAGAGTCAAGATGCATAAGTAACTGAGCAATAAGCAGTGTTCCCTCTACGCTGAGTTAATGTGAGCTAGCTCACAGGGTTTTTTTAGCTTCCGGCTCACACATCTTTGTCTGAGCTCAGGAAGGATGGCTCCAGAGCCAACTAATTTATGCAGTAGCCAAATTGCTGGCTCACAACTTGAATGCCAGCAGCTCACAAAGTAGATTTTTTGCTCACAAGACTCCACAGCTTAGAGGGAACATTGGCAATAAGTATAGCTAAGATTGGATTAAAGCAGCTGGTAAGATCTGTGAATAGCAACAAACTAGCATACAGATAATAAAACAAAACAAACACATGTGAGAACTGAGTTTGAGTCCAGTGGGACCTTTAAGACCTGCAGTGTAATTCTGGGTATAAGTGACAACTAAGTGACTTAGCATGTGTAGTGAATCCAAGAGAAGAGTCCTCAGAAGAAGCTGGAAAATTCCTTGCCTTCCCCTTCCGTAAACAGACTGCCATTTGTTCCCAAACTCCTCTCTGAGAATCAGGAGGGCTTTACAAGCAAAACATACTACTAGTCAGGGCAGTGCAGCAACAAGGGGGAAGGTTAAATTGCCTCTGTTTCCTTTCTCCATAGATGCAAGATGCAAGTGGAATAAGAGGCCATTTTGCTTGTGAGGCTTACCCAATGCTTAGAGAGGGATTTCAGGACAAAGAATTCATGGAAGCTATTGGTGGACAAGATCTTTCCCTGCTTTCCCCTTCCTCAAGCAGGCTGTTTTGATAAAGCTGAGTTTTTGTTAAAGACATTGTTTAAAACACTTTCTGGCTGATTTCGCACTAGAGCTGCCTTGATGTTGTGCCGCCATTTGCCCCAATACTATTGGTTAATTTCACACCCGAAGCTGTGGGACTGCATTTTGACTCGCAGCTTCGCCTGATTTCCCCCGCAGTTTCGTGATCCTGTTTTTTGAGGATCATGAAACTGCAGAGGAAATCGGGCGAAGCCATGGGTCAAATGCAGCCCCACGGCTTCGGGTGTGGAATTGACCAATAGTATCGGGGCAAACGGCGGTGCAACATCGAGGCAGCTCTAGTGCGAAATCAGCCTCTGTGTTTTAGTCTAGCTTGCAGCAGGAGGAAGAAGGCCTAGAACTTGACTGAGAGATAGGATTGCCACTGTCCAGATGGTGGCTGGAGATCTCCCACTATTACAACTGATCTCTGGGCAACAGAGATCAGTTCACCTGGAGAAAATGGCTGCTTTGGAAGCTGGATTCCTATGGCACTATACCCCATAGAAGTCCCTCCCGCCCCCCAACCCCACCCTCCTCAGGCTCCATTCCCCAAATCTCCCAAGTATTTCCCAACCTGGAGCTGGCATCCCTACTGAGGGAACTGCTAAGTTTTTTTGCAGGCCCAAGACACAGAACCAAAGCATCAAGAGAAGCAACAGGGATTGTTGAACAGCCGACAGAAGTATCCCTGCACTTGTTTAAGATAACATTTTGGTCTTGGTGTTTTCTGTGTGTTACTGGGTATTGTATGTTAGGACTTGCCTTTGTTCAGAGTACCTTTTTTGAAGGGCACTTAAGATCCTGTCTCTGCAAATGATTCAGTTTTACCTCGAGTTGACAAGTTTTGGGGTTTATGATAAATATTTGTTACCTTGAAAACTATAACACCTTGAAAATTTTCTTTCTGAAGCAATTTCAGATTTGCTTGCCAAGCCACAAGGGTGCTGCCATTTATTTACCTGAAACCTCAGTTCGGATTGCGCGCCTCCAGGTGGTGGCTGGAAATATCCAACTATTACACCTGATCTCCAGGCAACAGAGATCAGTTCACCTGGAGAAAATGGCCGCTTTGGAAGGTGGACTCTATGGCATTATACCCCATTGAAGTCCCTCCCCAAACCCTGCCCTCCTCAAGCTCCACCCCCAAAATCTCCAGGTATCTCCCAACCCAGAGCTGGCAACTCTACCCCCCCCCCATACATACATACACTTTTTAATTGGAAAAATATAATTTAGGAAAGGTATTTACTTAGCCAGGATTCTGCTGGGATATGCATGCACAGACATTTCCCCCCATTCTAGAGCCCAAACTGTTTTCAGCATTTTAAGAATCCTGTTTTAAATGTACTGAGAATCATGAGAGACAACATACACTATGAAGGTATACCTCTGTTCTTAGTGATAATGTCATTTGGATGCCACTTATTTTATTTATTTCATTGGACTTATGAATCGCCCACCCTGCAAGCAGGCTCTGGGCGATTTACAACCTCATAAAACATTTTAAAATACAATTAATGTATAGTTAAGAAATAATGACGAAAACTTGAAATCATTTCATCTGCCAACAAGGCCCTAACAGACAGCAGAGATTGTAAAGTGGAATGTTTCCACACCAGAACTGTTTCAACAAGGGGACGGGGAAAGCCCCCATTGCTCTGGAAGGAGCAGCAAGCAGGGTGGAGATGAGCAGGGATGGCACCCATACACCCTGTCCCTATGCTGCTGGCTGCTGCCCTGCTCCCCCTCCCCCCACCCCTTCATTAGGGTTGGCACAGGAGTGCTGAACAGGAGAATTTTGTTGCCTCCCTGAAGCCTGGTAGCACCACCACCACCACCACCACCACTACTTCACTTCTGAGATACCTTAAAGGGGAAAGCCCTAGAAGTCCCATGTATTGTGCTCAGAAAGAACATGATATCAAGTGTAATCCCCCTCCCAGAAAAGTGGCAGCATGCTGCGTTCCACCTGAGGAAAAATCACCATCTGGAAGTGTAACCTCTGTGGATTCTGTGGGGCAGAACTTGTAAAGAATCTTTTAATAATTCAAGGAGAATTAAATAATTTTACTTTTCACTGAGCATTATATCGCGTAACAAAAACACAGATCTTAATAACACAACAGAACAGTGATCTTTTAAAGTCCAAACAGTTAACTTTTTCCTCCTTCACAGCTTGCCACCCCCAAAGTCCATCTCTTTCCTCTTGTTGGTGGCCCAAGAAGTCTCCAGCTGAACCTTCTGTACACCAGGTTCTAAGATGAGGGTCCCAAATGAACTCAACCCTTAAACAAGGACCAATTTCAGACAGCCTAAGTATACCGTTTCAGGAACTGGACACTAATGGGTTTTTTCTGTCATTTTAGACAGACCTGTTTTAGTAACTGGTCCCTGGCGAAATATATTTACCTGTTCAGACAAACACTCTTCTGTCCCATTCGGGAAGCGTGCCTGAAGTCTTTTTGACTCAAACTGCTTTCCTCCAGTCTTCAATCCTTTCTACCACTTCTGAAGCGCTATGGGGTGCTGTGTAATGCCCGATGTAGTGCTTCCTGCAATGGCAGTTCTTTTCACGCCCTTTTTCTCCCCGCACGCGATCGTCCTTTTTTTAAATGTTCTATTGGGAATGCTATGGCGCTGCAGCAGGACTACAAATCAGCACCATAGCGACCCCATTGAAATGCCTGGACTCCATTTAAATACACTGACATTCACTACTGCTGTCCCCTGGAAACAAGTACCTGATTGTACAGCTTGTTTAAGCGGGAGATCAGGGGCTTAAGTGAATGGTGAGACAGATGTTAGGTTGATTTTTTAAAAGTTTGCTCGAGAGGAAGTGTAGACTCAGGCATACACACACAAGCACACACACTCCATGGTTTGTCGGAGTTAAGGAAAACTTCCTGTGTTTCAAAACTGTCTGATCCCCCCCCCTCCGCCCCGTGCTTGAACTCTGTATCCAGTGAGCTCCTTGTTTCCAGGTGCCAGCAGTAGTGAATGTCAATGTATCTAAATGAAGTCCAGGCATCTCAATGGGGTTGCTAAGGCGTCGCAGTGGGGTTGCTATGGCACTGGTCTGTAGTCCTGCTTCAGCGCCATAGCTCTCCCAATAGAATGTTTTTTTTTTAAAAACCCTGTCAGGTGCGGGGGGGGGGGGGGGGGGAAAAAAAAGGGGTGCAGTTTGAAATGACACACCGCTTCAGAGACAGCTCCTTACCGGAAGGGAAAGGCTATCTGGAACAGCCGTCCCTGTACTGCTTTATTCCATGATGGTACAATAATGGTGAAATTCTTCTCGGTGTTAAGAGCTTATGATCCAGGTTTAAGCTCCCCAGAGGGCACTCTTGCTTCCCTCCTCTGCTTT
Source organism: Gekko japonicus (assembly GCF_001447785.1). Classification (NCBI taxonomy): domain Eukaryota; kingdom Metazoa; phylum Chordata; class Lepidosauria; order Squamata; family Gekkonidae; genus Gekko; species Gekko japonicus. Next base: position 241,338 of record NW_015163642.1, on the reverse strand, counting down.
CCACACATGCTGCACCCTTTTGCATCTAGAGGCTCCACCCCCTCCTGGCTCATTCCATTACTAGCTAAGGGTTACAGAAGCAGCCTGGAGTTATACATTTTATCACAGCTGGTGCTAATGTGACAATGTGGGGAAAAAAATATGTGCTGTACAGTACATGCGTGGCAATGAAGAAGTCATCATGTGAAGGGCAATTCAAGTGGCATCTTCATGATAATGTGCAGAACTCCTGTTAATCCACCTGTACCTCAGCTCCTTCCGCACAAATGATATAGGAGCCCTGCCTCTACTTTCCAGAGGGTTGTGAGGTACTCTTAAACCTAAAGTAATATATGAAATAGCACCATGATTTTGTGACAATTCCAAACCAAGGCTTGGAACCCAAGGAAAATCTCCACTGATGGAGGAGAATTCTATTAGTGGAGCATGACTTTATCACCTTCCCTCTCCTCCTGCAGCCCAAAATGCCCTGTGAATGTCTTAGGGGACAAGGGACTCCACCAGCACCATAAAGGAGAAGTCAGAGGTCTGCTGTAGGCAGGGTAGTTGGTGAAACTCTCCCCCTTCCACTAGTGGAAGGTTTCTGCTGTACCCAACCCCCAAACTGGATACCTTGGAGATTTATCTGAGGTATAATATAAAGATGCCTGCACAACCCATCATGCCTCCCTGTGGCCTGTTTCTAGTCCGCTTAGCCTGCAGGCATAAGATGCATTGAACAAATGCATTTTATTAAGAAGGAGCTGCGGTGGCTCAAGTGGTTAAGACGCTGAACTGCAGGCTGTGGAAGGTCAGTAGTTCAGCAGTTCGAGACCCGGGTGCCGCATGATGGAGTGAGCTCCCATCTCTAGTTCCAGCTCCTGCCAACCTAGCAGTTCGAAAGCAAGAAATTGCAAGTAGATAAACAGGTACCACTTCGGTGGGAAGGTAACAGCATTCCGTGCGCCTTGGTGTTTAGTCATGCTGGCCACATGACCACGGAAACATCTTCGGACAGCACTGGCTCTTCGGCTTTGAAACGAAGATGAGCACCGCAACCCTAGAGTCGGATTCGACTGGCTTTCGAGCAAGGGGAACCTTTACCTTTACCTTTTACACTGGTAAACGTTTGTTCCCTTGGTTTTAAAGGAAATGTCTAAGATCTGTGTTGGACTTCAATAACATACAAAAATGTATATCTCAGTAGTTATACCATGGTCATATTAATCCCTCCATCCTGGAATCTTCAAAGACAATCCAGATTGAAATATCCATTCTATTGTGAAATTCACTGTGTGGTCTTAGGCTAGTCTCTCAGAAGAACATAGTTCACCGGCAATTTTGAGGATTAATCATATAAAGGAGATGTTGTACCCCTTCCTGAACCCTAGGAATGGTTGGGGATCTAAAACATTAAATATAATGAATTTTTGCCCTTTAAGGAAAAACTTGCAATTTCGCATTTCTCTTCTAAACAGTCTTAAGCAATTTTCTCCCAAGGCAAAAAAGTCCATGTAGCCCTGATTCAACATAATTCTAATTAAAAATCGAGAACGGCTTGTATGTGTGTGCTTTTTTCATTGTGGTTCCTGCCTGAGGAAGTCAGGAAAGGCTCCAACCCTCCAGGCTTTCCTCAAACTACATAAAACTGAACTATTCAAAATGGCTTTTTTGCACAGGTAATAGGTTGCAGTGTACAAAATGGTTCACGTTCTTACCTGAATAAATTATTGGGACTGTGGTCTATACTGCTGTGTATCACTTAATGTAAATAGGATCCTATTATGTCATCTCTGTACCACTTCATGTGTCAGGTTAATTCATAGGCTGTGTTTCAGTTCTTTCTGGTGGTTCCAGACTTCTAAATTCCTAATGTAGTGGTTATTGAATGTCCCATTTTGTAAATTGTACTGACTCACTATGTGTAATCCACTTTGGGTCCCTGTGAGAAAGGTGAACTATAAATAACATAAATAAAATGAGTAATTGCTGTTAGTGTAATAACTTTATTTGCTTGCAGTTACTTTAGAAGAGAACCAGTCAGTGATTTTTAACAGGAAAGGTTTCAGGCATTGCAGGAAAAAAGCAGTCAGGTCCTTAAAAAGGGAGGCCAGTGTACTTTGTGTGTAGTGGCATGAAGAATAATTGTGGAAGAAACCAGAAGCAGCCTGGAATGAAGAGGATGGTTGGATGTGCTTATGCTGCTGCTGCGAAGCCAACCTGGTTGTTGCCCACATCATAAACGGAGTAGTAGGACCTGAGGAAGACATCACCAAGGATCCACAAAGGTTGCCCATTCTGGGATGGCAGGTAAGTGGGCATGATGCCAACACTGCAATAACCACCATTGTTCTGAAAAGGAAAAAAACACAGAGTTTGGCTTGGAAGTCCTCATCAAAGCAGTGGGATGCATATCCAGATTCGAGTCCAGTAGCACCCTTTGGTAGATATGGTTTGACTCTCAAAATCTTATACCCCCCAAATCTTGTTGGTCTCGAAGACGCTACTGGAATCAAATCTAGCTGTTCTACTGCAGACCAACATGGCTGCCCTCTGAAAATATCTCCATGGAATGAATATGGCACTCCAGAGTCATGAACGAACTTGGAACAATAGATTTTAATATTTAAACTTTATGAGATAACGGTATCTTAATACTGTTTTTAAATGTCAGCATTTTGGGTTAAAAAAAAACAACCATGGTGTACCTTATAATGCATCTGTACCAGCAGATTTTGCATGGTACAGTTCTACATGCCCTGTACAAACACTTCGATTTGTGGTTATGAGATGGAGCCTCCAAACAACTGATCAACATCAATGGCGCATTCATGATGTCCACTGTTGACACTGTGTCTATTCCACCTCTCTAGAAGTATTCCCCTTGCTGCCTTCCGGAGGAATGCATAAGAATTGCTATTCCCCCCCCCCCAAAAAAAAAGAGTAAGGACTGCTTGCTGCATCACATTTTTGCCTTGCATGTCATATAGGAAAAACCATGTATTCCATTATCTATAAAGTATAGCATGAACATTTATGCTATACGTCTCTCCCTGTATGTCCCTCAAAGAGATTTACGCTCTATAGGTCAGCATCTGCTGGTGGTCCCCAGCCCAAAGGATCTGTTGCAATTCTACAGGGCCTGTAAAATGGAGATGTTCAGACAGGTTTATGGTTGAGGTGGTGGACGTCAAACTACACTGGCCTCCCCTTCCCTGCTTTGCACCATTTATTTTGTGTTACTGTTTGTGGCTTTTTGCCCTCCTGCCCAGTATTTGGTTTAATCTTTGGGCACACATACAGATAGTTTTTTTGGAGTACTTACTAATCTATACCTGACCGTCATCTGGAGTTGTATTATCTGATGTTTTGTATAGGTTTTAATATGTGTAATTATGTTTTAATTGTTTTAAATTAGTTGTATATATTTGTTGTTGTAACCCACCCTGAGCCTTGCTGCACAGGGGAGGGCAGGCTAGTAATCCAATTAAATATAATAAATAAAAAGATCATGGATTGGGCAATTAGCCCTTAAGGCAGAGCAATAAAACAATAAACAAAGGTTCCACCAAGCCAAGCTGTATGTGACCTGGGATTAGCTGGGTCAGAGTTGTTTTATGGAATCACATACCTCAAGGATGTAGGCAGAAGGACTCAGAGGGAAACTATTCCCACTGATGACAAAAGTGATGGTGGGCATGCTCTGAATGTTGCTGCAGCTGACCACGTACTGTGGGAGAAGTAGTAAGACAAGAAAAAAAGATACAGTTTATTTCAACCACTGTTGAACTCCATACATCTTTACGCTTTTTACCAGCTGTTATAACCACACACACTAAGAATCCCAACAACAGGAGCATGCAGTACTCATAATGCTCCCAATACATTCACTTGCCATTTTATCTGAATAGGGCACCATATATATTTTCAGGTTCGGTACACACTACACAAAACCCTTTAAAAAATAGGTTTCGTGTAGCATGTACTGAATCTGAACATATGTACAGTGCTCTGTTCAGACAGAATGGCGACCTCCCATATCAGAAGGATTACAGATACCATATGCTCTTGGTAAGCATCGCTGTATATCTGCAAATGCAACATCGGAAAAAGGCTTTATAATCTTTCTGAGTTTAAGTGCACCTTTTCCTAACAACAGAAGTTGGAGTGGCGATGTTCTGTGACTTATGCAAAGCCAAGGTGCGAGCTAGGGGCAGGAAGGTTCTCTGCCCACTGGATAATAGTCCACCTCCCCATAAGAGAAATGAATTGCCAGGAGCCTTTGTGCACTAGAATATACAACCAAATGGGGACTCAAATTATACAAATATGCTAAGTTTCGTGGACATTGATATTTAGTGCTCTCATCTTACAGATGTAGAGTTCCCACCTTCCCTAAGCACAGCTGCTTTTCCCCTACCTGTCCATTGCTATCTTGCTGAGCTCCAATGTACTGCATCAGTTCTCCAAAGACCTGTTGTGGAGCAGTGAGGAGGGATGTTCCGGTGTCTACAATTGCCTGGCATCCCTGGCTGCACCAGTCAGAGATCTGATTACCAATATAGAAGCTATAGGGGGAAAAATATTAAGAAGGGTTAGCAACCCACATAAACATTCTTGTTAGAGGATAAGATGAGGGTGGGTCACCCAAGATGACATGCTTGCTTGAATTTGAGGTTTTCATGGGATCACCAGAATAGTCAAGTTTTCTCCTTAATTTAAAATGATTACTTCCAAAAGAAAGCAGGATTATTCTCATACGTTTTTGTACTTGGGCTATACGAGTCACATTGCTTTCCCAAAGCCAAAAATAAATTAAATTACACTTGTTTATATGTAATTTAAATATTATTCTTAGAGGAGCTGTGTAAGCAAAGAGCATGTTCTTTGGATCTTCTTCCACAGTATCCAAACTGAGCTGCTATGTGGGGCTGGAACTGATCCAGGAGAAATAGATCCAAAGAATCTAACATCCATAATGCTCAGCCACTAAACTTGCACTGAGTTCTGAACAGGCTGTTAGCTCCTAGTAGATACTAGCCTGTATCTAAACAAACAGTTCTGAAAACTTAAAGGCATTTATGTTTTGGAAGAGGGACCAGCAATATCTGCCAATTCCTCCATCCTTCTACAGTCCACTGAACTTCCTCAACAGTTTTTTTTTGGGGGGGGGATGGACCCTCAGGAACAGCACTAGGGGCAAAGTAGAAGAAGAGAAGAAGAGATTGGATTTACACCCCGCCCTTCACTACCCAAAGGAGTCTGAGTGGCTTACAAACTCCTTTCCCTTCCCCTCCCGACAACAGACACCCTGTGAGGTAGGTGGGGCTGAAGGAGCTCTGACAAAAACTGCTCTTTTTCAAGAACAGCTCTTATCAGAACTACGGCTTGCCCAAGGACATCCAGCAGGTGCAAGTGGAGGAGTGGGGAATCAAACTCGGTTCTCCCAGATTAGAGTCTGTGCCAGGGGTAGTTTCCTAGAAAAAGAGCTAGGGGAACTCATTAGCATAACTCATTAGCATATGCCACACCCCTAAAATCACCGGAAGTGTGTCATGAGGCCACACCCCCTGACATCACCGGAAGTGTGTCATAAGGCCACACACCCCGCCCCCAACGGTCCCGGGCGCTGCTGGCCTTGCAGCTCCACTGCCGAGCCCCATGAGGGGCCCGGCGGTGGACCTGCAAGACCAGCGGGAGTGCAAGGAAGCCCCGCAAAGGCCCTCCCTGGCCCCAGGCAGGCAGAGGTGGGGAGAGGCAGGGAGGAAGCAACTTACCCTCCCTCTTCTCCTGCCTCCTCCTGGCTGAATGAGGGCCGGAAGCGGGGTGGCCAGAAGCAGGGAGCGGGGCTTCGTCATGTGCCCCGCCCCCCGTACCTCACCTGAGGGAACTGCGATCCCCGCGATTCCCCCCGAAATGACCTCTGGTCTGCGCACTTAACCACTATACCAAACTGGCTAGAGGGGGTATGAACTGGAAGTGGGAAATTGGCTGGTACAGCCTCCCTACTTTCCTAAAATGTAAATGTTCCTCTGTCCTTGTACACAATTAGAATACTTTTACCTTTGAATTCCAATTTGCCAGTAAGCTTCTTGGGTGACTGGAGTCCAGACAATTTCACCAGAGTAGAGGTTGGAGTCAACTCCTCCCAAAACAAGTTCACCACCATTCTGGGTGCTCTCTTGCCTAGCATCACAAATACATAACAGAAAAGGCAGTTCACATTATAGTTCACATGGAAGTCTCAGGACAACACAAAATCAAGACAGTGACAAAGATTCTTAAGCAGGTGGTGGGCTCAGCTCTATCAGTAGATGTACTGATGTTCCGAAGCCAAACATCTATAACAATGCAAGTATATGGACTGTGAAAATCAACAGGTAAAAATAACAGATAAGGAGCCCTGAACTGAGAATAAAATTCACATATCTGCAACGTTCTTCGCCCTCTTAGTTCTGACAAGCTGAGTGTCAGATTTTTGCTGATCAATGGCTTGTGTTTATGATTTTTATGAACTCAAGTTTTCTCAGAAAAGAAAGAAACAAAGACATAAACCTTCAGTGATTTTCTTTTTCCTTGTGCCTCCATGCAAAAAAATCTCCCTACACATGCAAGACATAGAAGGTCAGGGCGAAGAGTGGTAGTCCAGCCATCTCCCTAGCATGCTAGCTTTTCACATGCAAGGTGTTTTTTACATAAAGGGGCACCAAAGTATATTAACCATCTCCTATTCTCAATAGTACAATTTCAGATGTCTCACACCATATTTGGGGGGGGTATCATTTTTTCTTGTCCTGAGAATTTTTGTTGAACTTGGGAATTCTAGCATAGAAAGAACCCTCCTCTACCATTTTAGAAAGAAGCTGATTGGCCACTGTCATACGGAAAAGAATGAGATTATGTCAAAGATCAGAGTTAATAACTCCTTGTAACTTTATCTTCAGTGAAATGTAAATGAAGTAAATCTCAATGTTCAAACAATAGCAATAAAATAAGAGACTGGCCTCTTGCTACATATGTATGATGAAGTAGGGTCTATGCTGAATTTTTAAAAATCAGATAATCTTTTAAGTGCCTCCGAACGTGCTGTTTATTTTGACTTCTTGTGTTATTCAACTTTATATGGGTAAAAAGAGACCTGAGAAATCTATAATATGATATATAAGGACAGATTGAAGCTAAGCAAATGCCAAAATTGAAAAAAAAAGTCTCCATCCTTACCCACTCAGATAGAAGCTGAAAACTGGGGAATTCAGAAGGTTCTCCTGCAGCAGCCCCTGAACTACAGTGGTAGCACCACCAGCAGAAATGGCGGGGTAAGCAAGACCCAGGATGCCATCAAACTGGGCATAAACAAAATTAGTGCCAGGCTCAGTCTCACTCAGGCCAAATTGCTGGTTGGTGATGGAAATGCCCTGGATCTAGAAGAGGACAGAAAGAATAATCTCAAGTAAGTAAGAAAAGCACGTGACTAAAAGCACAATTTGCCAGGAGAGTGGAGCAGGGTATCAGTGGATCATATTGACAGCCTAACCAAATTTCAGAAATACAGGCAGCAATTAGCTGTGTTGTGTTATCATGTTAAAAAAATAATCTTCTGATCAGTTAATTAATATTTTGAATGGTGCATAATGATCACTGCACTGGAACACCATGATTTCCAGCTCTGTTTTCCAGCATTCACAATCAATCAACTTTTGGTACAACTGAGAATATGGAGCACTATGAAAGAGATAATAGATGCAGTATAATGACATTGTGCAAATTATGTGTCGTGGAACTGGTAAGCAGAGGGGAGTGGTGAGGATAAAATGGTTGTCAAGTCTCAGGATGATTCATCTAGGTTAACCCAATGTACAACATTCCAAAACAGACCTATCTGGCAGAAAACACTGCTTTGACTACTTCCCTGTCAATCTGAGTGCTAACATGGCTATGCAAATGTTGAGGATCAGCACACATGAATCTCATTGTCCAGTGGACATATTTGGCCTTTAGTCATTATGTCACTCAGTATTCCCCAAATCCATTTTCTTTACAAAAGCAATTTGATTTTCAGAGATACAGCGCTTTAGCTGAGAGTTCTCAAATGACTAAGGATGGGCACAAATCAGCTCATGAACTAAACTTTGTGACAAATATTGGGTAGTTCATGGTTTGTGAACTGAAGTTCATGGCAGGTCAACTGGCACGAGCTTTCTATGAACTTTCAAGTGTGTGGAGGTTCCTGCCCATTGGTGAATGGAATACATTTCCAGACAGACTGTCTGGGCTCAAAAAAATGTTTACCAAACTTCAAAGCAACAGAGGGGCTGGAATTCTCCAGTCTTGGAAACACTCTTGTCAGTTTCAAACCAGTCTTGTCAGTTTCAAGAGGATCCCCCCCCCACCTTTGCTGGTATTCCTTTGTGTTCCCTTCCCATTTTCTTGCATAGAGTTTGCACCCTTGATTGGATTTGCTGCAACTCTGTGCTTTGAGATCAGTCCTTTTAAGTTTGCAATGTCAGTGGCACTGGGTTCCGCTGAGCATTCAGCCACTACTGCAGAGATTCTCTGGCTTGACCTTAGTCCTATTGGAATTGCACTGTCACAGTAGCACTGGTTCTGCTGGGTTTCCAAAAATGCCCCCCCCCGCCGCCGCCTTCAGTGTCTTCTGCAGAGATTCTCAGGGACTTTGATTCTCTTCTGCTGGGCTTTTATTGCCCTTGCTTTTTTGCTGGGTTTTTTCCTCCATTGAAAACTATGGAGGATGATGGCACCTTCTTTGTGGGACTGTAACTCTGACCCTGTAAATCCAATCCTAACCAAACTTGGAGGTCAGGTAGAGGAGCGTCAGCTGGAGATTCCCTGAAAGTGTGGTGTCTCTAGCATGCTGTGGGGCAGTTCTACCATGCCACAAACTGAACCAGTTTGTTTAGCCCCGAAAGGTTCATGACAGTTTGTGGCTCACAAACTGGGCATGCCACGAACCACAAACTGTCACGAACCACATTTTCCCAGTTTGTGCCCATCCCTACAGATGACTTTAGTAAAACTGAGGAAATTTTCTTGGTGGTGCTACTGTTCTTTAGTAACATCCATAGAAAGCTGTCCATGGAAGCCAACTGAACATTTTACTGGGAAAGATTTTAAAATAAATATTTTTAAAAACATGATTCACATTGTCTGTAATAAATCTCATAGTCCTTTTATACAACTCACAGCTTTCTACTTCTGCAGCTTTGTATATAGCCAAGATAATTTTAGTTCATGGTTACCTATGTGATTGCAACACATTGCATCAGGTTAACAGTGAACTTCTTCCTAACCACTATTAGTTGTTCAGAAAGCAACAGTTTCTGCTAAAACCAACCCTTTACCCACAATGTCTTCTTCTTTTAGAATACTACTTACTGTTACTGTGTCATAGCCAAAGATCCCAGTGAGACTACCAGTTCCATATTGCAGAGAGAAGGTTTGGTCATTGGTGGAATAAGTGGAAGACTGGCTGGGGTTAAATAGTGGATGATTTGCTAGTAGTGAGGAAAAGAAAGGTGTTACTTTTGAGCTCATGAACCATAACAATACTTTCATGAAGTATGCATATCCCCCCCACCAAATCTGAACATGTGTATACATTTTTCAGTGGCAAAAGGTAAGCCAAAGAAAAGTTCATCTTCATTCATGAAGTATTCGGTCTCTTATGGAGTCATGGGCTGAGGATACTCACTGCAAGCTTGACTCTGGCAATAGGTGGATGGTACCCAGAGGTTGGATGACCCAGTGTCAAAGAGTACCAAGAAGCTCTGGGGTGGAGTTCCGATGCTGATCTGGCCATAATAGGACATCTAGAGAAAGAAGGACTCTTGTCAGCAGTGGCCTCCTCATGTTGTCATCCCCATAATATTCAAGCCCATTCAACTCAGTATTTTTCAGCACAAACAAATCAAAAGCTCTCCACCATCATTTGGCAAAAATGTATCAGTGACCATAGATAACAGCCATATATAACAAACATTTTAAATAAATAAATAGTTAAGAGCCAGGAGAGTTAGAAAATACTGCAACTGTATTTGGGAGTTTGAGTTATACTGACATATACAATATAAAGTGTATATGTGCTCAGTATTAGTAACTAAATCCATTGTGCCTGCAAAATTTCCATGTTATATACTACTCTCCCCTGCCATGAGTTTACATCTCTTCAACACTCTTCTACAGTTCTACACTCATTATATTTTAAATTTCCCAATTTGTAATAATTCTAAATAAAGACAAGATCTGAATTTCATTTAGGACCTGATTTTGGATTCCTGAAAGCAGTTGCTGAAATCCCAGACATCTGAAAACATTAAACTAGCTTATACCGAATCGGTCCTTTTGGCCCATCAGGATCAGTATTGTCTACTCAGACCGGCAGCAGCTCTCTAGGGTCTTAGGTAGAGATCTTTCACATCACCTGCTACCTGATCCCTTTAACTGGAGGTGCTGGGTGTTGAACCTGGGACCTTCTACATAAAAAGCAGATGGGTCTACCACTAAGCCACAGCCCTTCTTCCCATCCTCTCATGGTTTTGGATAGTTTCCTTCCACCAGCCTGTTACTCACATCCATGTAGTTAGCAAGAGGCTCATAGCCAGTGGCAAAGTTGTTCAAGTACTTGCTGGCTGGGTCAAAGTGATATTTTTCAAGGAAATCCTGAAGAACACCTTTCTCCTTCATGACCTCCCGCATGGACTTGAATCTTTTCAGTGGAACTCTGTATGGGATGGACAATTAGGTGTAAGAAGCCAAAAACTCTTCCTACGCTGAGTTTTTAGTGAAACATCTTCTTAAGAATCATCTTCAGTGAGTCTATTATAGTGACTTACATCTGATTCCACCAAGGCACCATCTAACCTGATGCTTTTCTAAGCATGTATGATGTCATTTTCATACTGTCAGATGGTGTCCTGCATTGAAAAGCGGAGGATAGCACTTATGGAGCCAGTGTAGTATACCGCTCGGAATGTTGGACTAGGACTGGGGAATCTTGTTTTAAATCCCTGCTCTGCTACAAAACCCATTGGAATTACTTTGGACTAATCAGTCTGTCAACCTAAACATTGCCCTGTGTTTCTGTGAGCATAAATGGAGGACGGTATAAACATGTATGCCGCTGAGCTCCTTGGAGGAAGGGCAGGACAGACAGAAACAAGAGTTCCTCCATCCTCAGCCATCTTTTACAGATCTTAAAAATCTACCTTTTTTCTATGCATCTATAAAGCTTTTTGATCCAATATAATGTGTAATCCAGACTTTGGGTCCTCAAGTTCCTTTGTATATTTAAATATTTAGATTGTGATCTCTAAGGGAAAGAAAGGGCTCCCAGAGTGCATGGAAGGAAGACAGATGACTGACTGTTAGTAAGGGATCTGAGAATGGAATCGCCATATTCACAGCATAACTCTGCCATGCTGGCAAGAACAAGAGATGGCTGTGTTTATCTTGCCTTCCTAGGGAGCTTCCCAAGACTTCTGGCTGGCAACTTTTGAGAAAGAATGTTAAATTAGATGAAGCAGTGGTCTATATATAGGCCATTAATCTACATGGTGCTTTACTGAGAACAAGAAAACAAGTTCTTAATTATGGGACACTGGAAAAAAATCGTCTCATGTCTACTTATAATACTCCTATAATTAACCACAAGTCTAGATCTTGTAAGTCACTGAAAACACAGATAAAAGAAAGAACATTTGTGTACAATTGGAAGCAGCAGCAAATATAAAATGTTGTGTATTTTTGCTGTAAATTTCATATATATTGTTTATGTATGCTGAGTTCAGAATTCAATTTTTATCAGCTTTAAAAATGGGATTTGATGAGCATTTTTATATTCATTTTATATTTCTACTTGCCAGTTCAATTTACGTTTAAAAAGAAAGGCCAGCGCTGTTACCTATATTTTGTAGTCAAAGTCTGCAAGCTAGCTAAAATTTAGTCATGACTCTCATCTTACTCCTACACATGTTTACTCAGAAGTAAATCCCATTGAATTCAGCACAGAGTTGCATTGGAAGTCTTGCTGAAAACAATGGGACTGATGCATCTATATGTTTCCATCCATATTAAGGCACAGGGCTTCAGTACTTGGCACACTTCCCTGGGAGTAAACCCCACTGAACACACTGTATCTTACTTCTAAGTCAAAAATGAATAGTATTAGACTGCACACATAATTACTAACTGCAACTGGATTGGGATCCTAGAATATAAAATAATAGAACTGATTTCTTTATTTTAAAAATGCATATGAGATCTAGCCAAAGGGCAATGTATTTCCACTCTCCCAGAAAAATTTAAATCTTGCACATTTGCATGTTGCCCTATTTACTTAATTCTAGTCAAATTAGCAATTATCCAGTGGCTGAAATTAAAGCTGGATAGTACTGAACACACCAAGTGATATACATGCTGAACAGTCAAGAATATTCTTAACTGTTACCCTTTGTCCTTTTTTTCTGTTGCAGCAGAGAAGAAGAAAGGGCACTCTTCCATACTTACTTGACAATGCCTTCACAGAGGTGAAGACACACCAGGGCAAGGACCAGCCACTTCATCATGCTCTTTGCCTCTGTGCAGTTTCTAAGGTGAATGGTTAGTTACTGCAGATTGGTCTTAGACACTAGGTGAGGAATGGAAGGCCAGAAATGCTTCTTATATACCTTGGAGGATGCTGTTTTCTCCACCCAAGGTTCAAAACCATATCAGCTTACATTTTATCTCAAGAACAGCCATTTAATCAGAAAAGCAAACACTTTTAAATCGAAGTCATTGTTTTTGGCCCCGGGGATTGGTACCTGCTCATGCCTGCAGCTTTCTCAAACAACCAAAACTACATCACAAACTTGCTCCATTTTATCTTCCACTTGCTTGATGTTAAATAATTATGGTGTTTTCCCTAGGGAGAATGGAGGAAAAGCTCCACACGTGGAACTTGATCAAAATGGGTGGAAAGTATGGAACTATAAACATTCCTTGTCCAAATTCTTATCAATAGAGCATCAGCACTACAAGAAGTCTGTTCCATAGCGATCCAAATGGAAATCACTATAGAACAGACTTCTTTGACTTGAAAACTCTGCTTTGGATCGGAAGGATCCATTCAGACATAATGAGGGGTGCAGAGCATTGCATCATGGGGTAGTTCCACCACTCCCAGCCATATGCTATAATATTCCTTCTTTTTCCTGCACTTAAGGTTGAAGTTCATGACATATCCTATGAGCATTTGGAAGTCCTCATAAAGATTAACAATTTATTCTGTTTATTACATGCATACCCCATCTTTTTACCAATGAACACTAGCTTTAGCCACACAATGACTTGCAACATGAGCTAAACTGAAGGAAAGTGACCTGCCCAAGGGCACTTCGTGAACCTCAGGGATTTGAACTGAACATTCTAACCATTGTGCCACATTGACTGGATTCAAGTGTTCTTGTGGCAAAGCAATTGTATCAGTACTTAGTGAAGGATGGGGTATAAATCCAATCTCCTCCTCTTCTTCTTCTTCTTGACCACAGGCTGTAGTTCATCTCACCACCACCTAAACCACTGTAGACATATTTAGCAGGTATGGACATGCCACTCATGTACAACACTTTGCGTGACCAAATTCTAGAAAGAAAAGGTGACCCTGCCATAAAAAATATCAGTTGCCCTCATACAACCATGTAGGGGCAACTATATCAACAGCAGCATGCACTTTTTCTATTCTGTTAATCCCACTATAGTACTGAAAGAGCAAAGTATGTACATATGTGCCATTAAGTCGTGACTTATCAAGCAATGCAAGCAAGGGGCTCTCAAGGCAAGTAAGAAGGAGAAGTGGTTTGTCATTGCCTTCCTCTGCAGGTACTGAAACTGCTTAGCTTCTGAGAGCTGATGATATCAGGCTATTTCTTGTCTCCTTCTCTCTCAAGCAAAGTATGTTGTTGTTGTTCAGTTGCACAGTCGAGTCCGACTCTTCGCGACCCCATGGACTAGATCCCGCCAGGCCTTCCGGTCTTCCGCCATCCTCTGAAGTTTGCTCAACTTCATGTTCGTTGCATCTATGACACTGTCTAACCATCTCATTTGTTCAGTCGCACAGTCGAGTCCGACTCTTTGCGACCCCATGAACCAGCTCCCTCCAGGCCTTCCGCCATCCTCTGAAGTTTGCTCAACTTCATGTTCGTTGCATCGATGACACTGTCTAACCATCTCATCCTTTGCCGTCCTGTCTTCTTTGACCTTCAGTCTTTCCCAGCATCAGGGTCTTCTTCTCCAGTGAGTGCTCCCTTCTCATTTGGTGGCCAAAGTATTTGAGCTTCATTTTCATTATCTGGCCTTCCAGGGAACAGTCAGGGTTGATTTCTTTGAGGATTGACTGATTTGTTCTTCTTGCAGTCCAAGGGACTCTCAAGAGTCTTCTCCAGCACCATAGTTCAAAAGAATCAATTCTTCAGCGCTCGGCCTTCCTTATAGTCCAACTCTCGCAGCCATACATGACTACTGGGAATACCATTGCTTTGACCATGCGGACTTTTGTTGGCAGGGTGATGTCTCTACTTTTTATCATGCTGTTTAGGTTCGCCATCGCTTTCCTCCCAAGGAGCAGGCGTCTTTTAATTTCATGGCTGCTGTCACAGTCTGCGGTGATCTGGGATCCCAGGAACGTGAAGTCTGTCACTATTTTCATGACTTCCCCTTCTATTTGCCAAGGAGTGATAGGGCCGGATGCCATGATCTTAGTTTTTTTGATGTTGAGCTTCTGGCAGTTCTCTATCCACGTACTGTTGAAGCCTAGCTTGTAGGATCTTGAGCATGACCTTGCTAGCGTGTGATATGAGTGCAATTGTGTGATAGTTTGAACATTCCTTGGCATTGCCATTCTTTGGGATTGGAATGTATACTGACCTTTTCCAATCCTGTGGCCACTGTTGCATTTTACAAATTTGCTGGCAAATTGAGTGCAGCACTTTAACAGCATCATCTTTTAAGACTTTGAATAGCTCAGCTGGGATACCATCAAAGCAAAGTATACCCATCACTAAAAGGCCAGCCAGTCATGATAGTAAAAGCAGGACAATCTCCCACAGATAATGTAGACTGAGGTTCTAACCTTTTTGAACCTGTGGGCACCTTTGGCTTTCTGATACAGTGTGGTGGGCACAAACACAAAATGGTTGCCACAGGAGGCAGAGCCAGGCATAAAATGTCAGGGCGTGAAGCTGTGCATTACTGTAACAGTAACACTTCAACATTTCAGGCAGAAGCTCTGCTTCAGGATGCTTTTAATATTTAAAATATTTTCTTGCATACGCACAGCTAATCTTTAGTCTTTAGTGAAGAACCTTGTGCTGTGGCAGTTCTTTTGAACCAGCGCAGACAATCAGATCTCCCGTTTCCAATCAGAAGCGCGGCTGGGCAAAAGTCCCACCTGGCCCCTCCCACTTTCTAAAAACATTTGGTGGGTGCCAGGAAAGGTCCCTGTGAGCACCCATGGACACTGTGTTATGGACCTCTGACATAAGGGAATCCCATTGTTATGCAGAAAATTGTGACTTTGTAAATTAACCACCACCCCTCCCAAGATAGGTGAGGTCTGGAAATGTTTCAGGGGCACATAATACTGACAGCAGCTGAGACTCAATTAAAGAAAAGGGGGGGATGAAAACTAGCCTGCACAAGCCCTGAAAATTTACAGACCGTACAAGGGGGGTATTGTGGTGGTACGGTGGAGGATTTCCAAATTGTGCCCCTCCCCTCCTGCAATTCTTCACAGGCACACACACACACACCCTGCTTGCACACTCAGGTTTTCAAGTTGTCCAGGCAACCAGCCTTATAAAGTTCCCTACAATGAGGAACATGATCATTGTTTCCCACAAACAGCCACCATGTTGAAAGCTTTTAAAGCACCTTAGAACAGAACGCAAAATCTATCACTTCATAGAGATAACAGCCATATCAGTCTATAGTAATGGGGGAGAGTGTTGTAGGTGCTTGAAGACAATTGAATTTTTGCATTAACTTTTCATAAGCAACCGTACATTGGTGTAAAGAACCAGATAGGTTTCAGACACAGGTTTCAGATGGAAGTATTCTCTTTTTGCTATGTGTGACACATACACCTTTTAAAATTACTTCACTTTTGATGGCAAACCAATGTTTCATCCTTTTCACAGTACCTCCAGGGGGGTAGCTGCAAGCAGCATGGCTGAACTGAAGCACTTTCTCATCCAGCGGCTCCTTTGGATATTGCCAGTATCATCTCGGGTGCTGAACAAGATACTCTTCTATTGCCCATGCCCGATGTACTTTTGGAATTATTTGTAATTTCGAAAACCTTTGGTAGAGGGTAACCACTGATTCACTTGTGCTGATGAGCAATCATGTAACCCTTTTAAAGAAAGAAAAAGTGAAGTTATCCACTCAGTCCCTTGGCAGTGTCCAGCTGTTTCAAGACCCTTTTTGTTTGTTAACCTACTTTCCATAGGAGAATGTGCAGTCGTTATCCCGCCCGTCCCCCGCTCTCCAGTAGCTAGGAATGCCTCGGATGATTGTGACTTATGTCTGACTATACTGTTTCTTATTTCTGTTCTTTAAAAAAATACTCCTGATATTTAATTCTACTGCTTGATAAGAGAAGCCTGTTCCAATTACAATCCTCGCTTTTGTCAGCCTTCAAATACTATAGAAACCTTATCCAAGGTGTAGAGCAAATCCTTCCTCTGGCCTTGATTATGTCAGATTACCCAGGGGTAGCAACTTACTGGTCACCAGATAAGAACCTACAATGGCTACTCACCTGGCACCATTCACCTCAAAAGAGCCTGACCCTGAGTATACATGCCACGTGGCAACTGTAATGCTTTCTGCAGTATGAATAATAAACAAGGGTAAAGATAAGCAGTCAGTAAGGACAGACTTATCACACAAGATATACAGTGGAAATTGTTTTCTGTGTAGTTTGGAATTACACTGCCCAAAGTGGCACT
>NW_015163642.1:222865-224300 GCF_001447785.1 Gekko japonicus | reverse complement strand
TGAATGTGTACTGATTGGATTGGCATTTGCAACATTTCCAGTGGTACTTAGCAGTTATACAACACTTTCAATATTCAAAGCTCTTCATGTACAATGTCACAGTAATCATTTAATACCTTTCTTTATAAGAACGTCTGTCTTAATTTTCATATTTTTTTGCACTTACATTTGTTTTTGTCTTCAATGGAAACACCTAACAAAAATATTTTTAAAGCAATCCTTACAAGAGCTTTGTAAAGTAGGCCACTATTATCATCCCCATAATGCAGATGGGTGGTTGAGGCTGCAAAAGACTGGCTTGCCTATGACCACCTAGTAAATTGTGTGGCTGAGATGTGATTTTAACCAGCAACCTCTTGACTACATCTTCTCTGACACACTGCACTATACCAGTTTCTGGTAAAAGTTTGCACTGCCCACTAAACAAGCCAGTGCTGTTCTGCCAAAATGAGTGATAACGAAGTTGCATGTGGTATCAAACCAATAGTCATTTTTTATAGTATGAGTATGCAAGTGATACTTCCTGCGAGGGACCAATTTATAATGAACTGATTCTCAACTATGACATCTATTCCTGAGGTTAGGGGGTGTAGTGCATGTGTTTGGCTTCATGAAAGCATTAATATTTATAAGACTTACTAGGAATAAGGCCCATTGTGGAAATACATACGAGCTCTAGAAAGAGGCTCTGGGTGTCTGCCCTGGTCTTTGGCACTCAGCATCAATTTGCTGTGGTGACCTCAGCAGGGTATAATGACACAGAGCTTACCATTTTCTTCAGGGGAACTGATCTCTGCAATCTGAAGAGAAGTTGTAATTCTGAGTGATCGCCAGCCCTCCCCTGGAGATTGGCAACTGTGGTTCCCTGGGAGGAAATGGCTGGTTTTGAGGGTGGAGTCTATGGCATTGTATGTGTCTGAGGTCCCACCTTTTCAAAACCCCACCCTCTCCAGGCTCCACCCCTCAAATCTCCAGGAATTTCCCAGCCTGGAGTTGGCAACCCTATCTCTTTCCCAGCCAACCATCAACCTACCTTTAACTCCCCTTCTGACTTCAGCTTTCCATCTCCTCCCCCCTCCCTCCTGGGTAGCAGTTGTATTTCTAAGTGATCTCCAGCCCTCCCCTGGAGATTGGCAACAATGGTTCCCTAGGAAGAAATGGCTTGTTTGGAAGGTGGAGTCTATGGCACTGTACCTGTCTGAGGTTCCACCCCTCCTCAAACCTCACCCTGTCCAGGCTCCACACCTCAAATCTTCAGGAATTTCCATACTTAAAGTTGGCAACTTTATCTCCTCCCCTCTCAGCAGCTTCTTCCTAGTCATTTCTCATTAGTGGGGAGCAAAGCAGCTTACTTCATTCTCCTCTTCCACTTTGTGATCTGTACAGCAACCCTGCAAGGTAGGTCAGGCAGAAAGTCTGTGGCTGGTCCAAAATT
>NW_015163642.1:174564-222384 GCF_001447785.1 Gekko japonicus | reverse complement strand
TTCCCTACAGTGGGAACCAAAGCAGCTGACATCATTCTCCTCTCCCCTGTATGATCTGCACAACAACCCTGTGAGGTGTGTTAAGGTAGAAAGTCTGTGAATGATCCATAATCCCTCAGGCAGCTATTATAACATGAACCTGGGACCTGCACACCATCCTCTGAAGCACTCTCAGGTACATATCTGTGGCAGTAATGAGGTGAGTGCTGACACCTTTTCCTATCATTTTTTGCCTTGTGGTATTCTGCTTGTGGTGTGATCTGTCTTTTTTGTGGTGTGGCATGGTTGTGTTATTGGGTTTGTTTCTTTTGAAGGGGAAGTGATGTGTTGTGGGTGAGAACATATTTTACCTCAGAATACACCAGGTCGCATATGCAAATAGGGGGGAGGGAGTTTGAGGTGCGGAATGGAGTGAAGTCCAATCAGCTTCCATATGCAAATGACCTTGAAATGCCGGCCCAATCAGAGAAGAGTGGCCTAGGCTGCAACGCAGCCAGTGGATAAAGACACCTTGTGATTGACATATCACAGAGCCAACTGATTTTGGTGGGCATAGAACGTTGCCATGCGAAAATGCTTTTATATATAAGGACAGGATTCTCTGCACAGACTCACACATTAAAGGGTTCATCTCCCCTGCAGGTTGGCGGTGGAAAGTGCCGTCAAGTCACAGCCAGCTTATGGTGACCCCATAGAGTTTTCAAGGGAAGAGACATGGTTTACCCTTGCCTGCCTCTGTGTCACAACTCTGGTATTCTTTGGAGGTCTCCATTCCAAATACTAGCCAGGGCTGACCCTGTTTAGCTTCTGAGATCTGACACAATTGGGCTAGCCTCGGCTACCTAGGTGAGGGCTTCTTGCAGTTTACTGCAGCAAAAACTTGCACAGTATTAGTTTGTATGGCTTAGAGTTGTCCTTGTATCAATCTACTCCAAGGGTTCCCCAGTCTTGTTGGGACTGTGGGAACTATTGGAATGCTGAGAACAGGGAGTGGACACCACAACAAAATGGCTGCCATGTAGGTGGGGGGAGAAGAAACCCACAATGCCTGTCAGAGGTCCCGTTCACACGCGGCGATTTGGTCCGGGAGCGGGACAGTTCGGGGCCGGATCAAACCGGCGCGATCACACCACAACATCTGGGAAGCGTCTTGCTTCCGTGGCCGAACTGTCCCATTCCCAGGAAACGCCGCCGCAAACTAAACCACCTATCTAGGTGGTTTAAAGGGAAGCGGCGCGGCAACCGGGGCGTTTGATCGCTGGCGCTTCCTTGCGCCGGCTCAACCCCGGCCCGGATCCGAACTGCGCATGCCCGGACATGCACAGTTCGGCCGGCTCCCGTTCGGGCCGTGTTTTCTCCCCGGCGTTTGATCGCACCGGGGAGAAAAGGCACCGCGGCCAGGGGATCCGTGGGATCCCGCCGCGGCGCCTCAACGTTGGCGCGGCTTTTAAAAGCCGTGCCTTAAGAGTCTTTTCCCCTGCTGTGTGGCAGGGGCCAGAGAAGGCTGTAAACCAAGCATTCACTTGCTGTGGAGGCAGTAGATTCTGAATGAGTGCTCCCTGAAGTCCCTACTCCTGGGTTCTTCCAAAGCTCTTCCTGGCTTCATAAAGCCAGGACTGGATTTTTACATGGGGGGGAGAAGCAACTGTGCACACACACACACCCAAGAGGCAGCCACCATACACTGCGGATCACAGGGTTACTCTATTAATGGTTGATGAAGTAATAAAGATGTTTGTTTATTCAAGAAGCTAAGGATCCTACAACAGTGGAGAAAGAATGGCAAAGGGATTGTGAGGGTAGGATAACTACCAAAAATAAGTAAGGAATACAAAGATTTATTAAATGGCCTTATTTCTAAGATTTTGACAATTAAATTTAATGCCTTTAAAATTTTAAATAGATGGCATCTTACACCCACACAGATTTCTCGATATCATAATAGTGTGAAAAAAACATGTTGGAAGGACTGTGGGTTATACGGAGATTATTTACTTTGTTTTTGGAGTTGCCCTGTGGTTAAGAAATTCTGGAATCAGGCACTTCCACAAATAGAAGAAATCTCAGGTACAACAATCTCTCAACAACCTGAAGTAATCCTTTTGGAAATAGGCCAACTGAATCACTTGGATAAATCTAAACAAACCATGATAGCTACTCTATTGTTGATTACTAAGATAGAAATAGCAAGGAAATGGAGAAAGGCAACAAGCCCCTCTTTAATGGACTGGTAGAATGGTATATGGACTGATTTTGCTTTGGGCAAATTAGACCAATCCTCGGGACAGCAGAAATTAGATGCTTATTATAAAAACTTTCAAGCGATCTGGTTTCCAATCATACAATTTCTTCAAGAAAAGGAAATTATGTCATCCAATCTCTTCTTTCGTGAACTACTTTATTTTTTTAAAGAAGGTTTTTAGAAAATATAAGAGTAGTTGTGTAGTTTCTTAGGTAAGTTTTGTTGTAATTATAGTACTGGAATGGGATTTGTATTATCACACTGGTCTTATTTATTGTATTGTTTTTGTTTGATATTTTAATTAAAATTATTTTTTAAAAGAAGCTATCTGTACTTAGGGATTAGATTCATCTCTTTTTCTGACAGAAATTATGTGACAGAAATCAATCAGTGCAGTTCTCTGCATCACTGCACTTCCAATCTGTGGCAAACTATACCAACTGAATTTCTGCCTGTTCTGCAACTGTTAAAGGCTCAGAAGTTCTGTCAGGAAAAAGCATGGCAACAATATGCTGGAACTCTAGAGAACTTGCTTACATAAGGAACATATGATGCTGTCTTATACTGAGTCAGACAATTGGCCCATCAAGGTCAGTATTGCGCACTCTGACTGGCAGCAGCTCTCCACAGAGTCTCAGATAAAGATTTTTCACATCACCATAATAGGTGATATTTTTAACTAGAGATGTTTGATTTTGAACTTGAAATCTTATGCAGGCAAAGGAGATATGGCCCTTCCCTCTATTATTACAAAACAACAGATTGTTGATGCAGGGCCCTGCTGACCAGATGAGACTCGCATATGAGGGGAATTCAGCCATCGGTGATAAAGCAAATATTCTTCAAAGGATCCATAGCTGGCTATTACATTAGCATTATTAATAGGGCCATAGGCTGCATCCTGATAGCATGATAAACTGGTTTTGTTTAACTGTAGCTTGTGCAATGAATTCTGGTTAGTCTATTAGACATAAGTGACCAGTCCTGGTTTGCTTCTTGCCACCTCTCTGCCTTTGAATAAGAAGTACTTTTTCCTGATACCTGTTTCTGTGGCTAAGTTGGCTGCAAAGGTGGCACTATTCAAATGTGGTTTGTGCATTCAAATATCACAACAAACCACAAACTATGGTCAATAAACCAGCTACAAACCCTTGCTGGCAATCCCATTTGGATGCCAACAAATAAATCCTGGTTTGTTGCATCATTTAATATTATCACAGTTTATTGTGATGTCTGAATGTATATATTTACTTTATCTCTAGCCTGCGTTTCTTGCTGACACTCCAGGGGAACCACACAGTGTAAGACAATGCAATCAAATAGAATGAATCATACTCAGGACTGGCCCGTCATAGACAATTTTTAGGCAGTGGCCTAGAGCGGCCCCTTAAGAGGAAGCACCCCCCAGCCTGCCACCCCACCCCTCCCTCCCCTAAACAGGGTAGTAAATCGTGGGCCACCACCCACCTTTCCGGGAGAGCGACCCGTTTGCCCAAGGGGAGACAAATGTGCCATGGGGAGCAGCCTGGAGCTGGCCCTGCCTGTGGCCGCTGGTGGGGTGCTTTGCTTCACAATTGCAGGTCGCCCTCTCGCCCCTGCACCTCCAGCCAGCCGGCGGGGGGGGGGACTCCTAGCGTGCCTGCCTTCACCGCCCTGACGCCTTCTTTCGCTTGGCGGCAGGACCCAGGGCACCTGCGCTCTACCCGCCGCCTCCCTCCACCTGTCCAAGCCGGCCCTACCTGGCAGCCACCCCACCCCTGGCCCTCCAGGGCCCTGCCAGAGCCAGTCCTGCTTACCAGTCTCCAAGCAGGGCCCCCAGCCAGGCCAGGTGAGATTGCCGGACCGACCCCCGGGCTTAAAGTAGGAACGGGGACTGAGGCGGTGAAGGCCGAGTCGGGCACACACAACAGGCACTGGCAGCTCCCCGCAGCCAAGCAGCTTTCCAGAATGGAGGGCTTAGGGTTGCCAGCCTGCAGGTGGAACCAAGAGACACTCCCCCCCAGCATTACAGATATCAGATGGGGACCTGAAAGGCGTGCATTGGACTCGGCTGAGCTGCCTCCTCCCCAAACTCTGCCTTCACCAGACTCCCCCCCCCTCACAGTCCCCAAGTATTTTCTAACTCAGAGTTGGCAACCCTGTTTAGACTCCAGACACTGGAGGAAGCCAGGAACTCCTGGCTTTGTTAATGGCCCTGTCATTGATTCGTTGGTGTTTTTATGTTTATTGATTGTATTACTGTGCTAATTGTTACTGTAGAACCAGATCAGGAGCAAAGACACTGAGATTGTGGGCTTTCGAACCCCTAAAGGGTTCTTCCTAAAATGCATTTATGTTTGAAAATTGGTGGGTGCACTGGGGGGGGGGGCGCCAGAAGGTAGCCTTGCCTAGTGTGCAAAAAAACCTGAAGCCGACCCTGATCATACTGAGACTGGTGCATAATTCTAAGAAGATGCTCACACACACACCTTTTTAGGATGGATGGCATTTTTTGGTTTGTTCAGGTCTGGAACCCATTGCCAAAGAATTAGTCTTGCCGGGAATGTTTCAGCCTTCTAGTTCAGAGCAGGAAAAGCCCATCAAGACAAAGGCATTCGTATTTCACACATACCAAAGGACATGAAGCATTACAATCCCCTGAAAACTGAAGGGGTTGTTGGCTTGTGTGCTGAGAAGCAACACCCACTTCTGTGTGTCAGAAAGGCAGCCTCAATACACCAGCCTCATAAACTTACAGTTCCAGATTGCTTTGATGATGCTGGAAATATCCGTGGCCTTATCCAATCTGCCTTACTACCTGATCCTAGGAAAATTTGTTCAGAAGTAAGGCCCGCTGGCTTCAATAGCATATATTCTGTGGTAAGTGGGGATAAAACCATAGCTGCAGTTAATTCTATACACTTGTGTGTTATCAAAGATCAAGTGCTCTCAACATATATCAAAGAAATTAGATAAGTTGTGATAGTGTCCAAAATATATTACGGAGACATGAAGTGATGTACAATCAATGGGAAATGTTTCCAGTGCAATGTTGCCAGTAAGAGATATTGGAGCACAAGTAAGATCAAAAATTCATAGAAACTTCACTGCAACACATCATTTAGTCATATGTCATGTCTATGTGTGACCCTAAAGGCACAAATACTGAATAACAAAGTACGTAAGAAAAGTGCCGCTATAGAAGACCAATGGGCCAGCTAGTCCAGTGTGTTATTTCCAGTGATGAACCGCCGTATGCATAAGGGAAGCTCACAAGCCAGCCATAAAGGGAATTGCCCTTCCCTGGGTCAATTGTTCCCAGCATACATATACTGCCCCTGAACACAGAGTTTTCATGAATTTTATGGCTAAGAGCCACTGGCAGCTATATTTTCCATAAACTTATCTACCCTTTATAGGGGAAAGAATAACACTTAAGCTAGTTGCAATCTGTACATCTTGTGGTGTGGCCAATGTCTACACAAGCTTGAGATAAAAAGATGCTTAAAAGAACTCAGAGCATGAATACTATACTGTGGAGGGTTTGTGTGTCACATGCAAATATATATATTAGAACGTCAGTGCTCTTTAATGGGCAGTGTGGTGTAGGCCAAGGGAGACCCAGGTTTAAATCACCACTCACCACGAAACTTGATGAGTGATGTTATCTTTTAACAGGGTTCCCCATGATGTTCTGATGGGAAAACTAGAGGACTGTGGACTGGACTCTAGGATAGTTAGGTGGATAGTTGTCAATGGCATTTCATCTGAATGGAGGGAGGGGTCCAGTGGGGTACCACGGGGCTTGGTTCTGGGCCTGGTACTTTTCAATATTTTTATCAATGATCTGGATGAGGATGTGGAGGGGCTACTCATTAAATCTGCAGATGACACCAAATTGGGAGGACCAGCGAACACACCAGAAGATATAGATAGAATTCAACGAGATCTGAACACACTGGAAAATTGGGCGGATGTGAACAAGATGCAATTTAACAAGGATAAATGCTGAGTTCTACATCTGGGTAACAAATATGAGGAACATGCATACTGGATGGGGGATATTCTTCTGGGTAGCAATGTGTGAGAACAAGATCTTGGGGTACAGGGGCACCAAGTATGAGCAGCCAGTGTGATGTGGTGACAAAAAAGGTTGTCATAGTCTCACTGTACACTGCATTGATCAGGCTGCACCTGGTGGCCTCACTTCAAAAGGATGTGGACAGAATGGAGCAGGTGCAGAGGAGAGCAATGAGGATGATGAGGGGCCAGGAGACCAAACCCTATGAGGAAAGGATGAGGGACTTGGGAATGTTTGGAGAAGGTTGAGGGGGGACATGATTGCTCTCTAAGTAGTTGAAGGACTGTCACTTAGAGGAGGGCAGGGAGCTGTTCCTTGGTAAACAAATTTTTTTATTTTTTCCATAGGAATACAACATTTAAATTAAACCATTTCATTTTTCCATTGTTTACCCCATTCCCATCTCCTCCCCTCCCTTCCGTGGCTTCCCGCAATGCTTCCCCCCCATTTCACATTACTTTACATCAATTATATCATTTTTCTTATCATTACAATCTCAAGATAACTTCATTTGACTTAATATTGATCTAAACATATTAAGTTTTGTTTCACATCCCAGTTCTTTTCCAGATATATTTTAAAGTCACTCCATTCTTGAAAAAAAACGTCGTCTTCATCGTTGTTCAGTTTTTTTGTAATTTTATCCATTTCAGCCATGAACAGAACTTTTTGTATCCAGTCTTCTATCTCTGGTATTTTCTCTGTTTTCCAAAATTGTGCATATATCATTCTCGCTGTTGTTATTAAATACCAGAGTAAAGTCTTTTTAGTCGTATTGACTTCTTCCATTTTCAGTCCCAAAAGCAGAATTTCTGGTGCTTTTTTGAAAGAGCATTTCAATATTTTTTGTATTTCCCTGTGGACTTTTGTCCAAAAGTCTACAGCTTTCTCACAAGTCCACCACATATGGTAAAATGAGCCCTCATGGGTCTTACATTTCCAACATTTATTTGACATAGTCTGGTTCATATTTGCAATTTTCTTCGGAGTCATGTACCACCTATACATCATTTTATAACAATTCTCTTTGACATTGGTACAAGGCGATATCTTAATAGAATTTTTCCACAAATATTCCCAAGTTTCAATAGACACTTCCTTATTCATATTTATTGCCCATTTTATCATTTGCTCTTTCACAGTTTCATCTTCAGTAAACCATTTTAACAACACTTTATACATTTTAGAGATATTTTTTCCCCCTTTACTTTCCCAAACATTTTCCATTTCATTTTTTTCCTCTCTAAAACCATAATTTTTTTTGTCTGATCTAAAAAGATCATAAATCTGCATGTATTTCAACCATTCATAATCATATTGAATTTCATTCTGCTTTTTCATTACCCATTCTGTTCCCTCTTTTTTAATTAAGTCTTTATATGGCAACCAGTCCTTACCTCTCTGTCTTGAGTAAGATTTTAACACTTCTACCGGTACAATCCATAATGGTCTTACATCACTGAAATATTTTTTATATCTCAGCCATACCACAAATAATGCTTTTCTCACCACATGAAGCTTAAAAAAGCTATCCATTTTTGTCTTATCATACCACAAATATGCATGCCAACCAAACCTACAATCATGGCCTTCTAGCCCCAATAGCTTATCATTCTCCAATTTCACCCATTGTTCCATCCAGGTTAGACAGACCGCTTCATAATAGAGTCTAAGATTTGGTAGCTGTAATCCTCCTCTTTCTTTGGCATCACAGAGTATTTTCATCTTAATTCTCGGTTTCTTGCCTGCCCAAACAAACTTTGATAGTTCTTGTTGCCATTTAAGTAGCATATCCGTCTTGTGAAGTATTGGTATTGTTTGGAACAGGAACATCAAACGTGGTAAGACATTCATTTTGATAACTGATATTCTTCCCATCAATGATAAGTTCATTTTATCCCATTTCTTAAAGTCTTGAGTTAACTTGGTCCATAATTTTTCATAGTTATTCTTGTATAAGTCTATATTTCTCGCCGTTAACTCAATGCCTAAATATTTCGGTTTTTTTACTACTTCACATTGTACCAGGTCTTGTAGTTCCACTTGTTTTTGTTTCGTCATGTTCTTACAAATAAGCTTCGTTTTATTTTTGTTCACATAGAATCCAGCCAATTCTCCAAAATCTTTTATCTTTTGGAATAGTAATGGTAACTCTTCAATCGGGTTTTCCACAATAAACATAACATCGTCTGCAAATGCTCGATACTTGTATTTAAATCCTTTATGTGTCAATCCCTTTATCTCTTGGTCTTGCTGTATTTTTTGTAACAATACTTCCAGTACCCATATGAATAATAGCGGTGACAAAGGACAACCCTGTCTTGTACCTTTTTGTACCTTGAAGTTATCTGTCACTTCCTTATTCACATTCAATTTTGCAGTTTGTTCAAAATAGATAGCTTCAATACAGTTTCTAAATTGTTGTCCCGTTTCTATTTTTTCCATCATTTGTAGCATAAAATTCCAGTTAAGATTGTCAAATGCCTTTTCTGCATCAACAAATAATAAAGCTACTTCTTTTTCTGGGTGCTTCTCATAATATTCAATTGCATCCATTACTATTCTTACATTATCACGAATCTGTCTTTTTGGTAAAAAACCAGCTTGGTCTTCCGAAATCACTGTTTGTAAATAGTTTTTCACCCTTTCTGCAATAATTTTTGCAAAGATTTTGTAGTCATTGTTTAGAAGAGAGATTGGCCTGTAGTTCTTCACATTTGTTAGATCTTGTCCTTCCTTTGGTATCAGTGAAATAATTGCCTCTTTCCATGAATCTGGCACCTTTTTGTTCTCTCTTATTTCGTTGGATAAAGCTTCCATGGCCGGAAGAATTTCCTCTTTCATTTTTTTATAAAACTTTGCTGTAAATCCGTCCGGCCCTGGCGCCTTTCCCAACTTCGATTCTTCAATCGCCTTCGTCACTTCTTCTTTTTGAATTCGACCATTTAATAAATCCTTAAATTCACTGCTTATTTTAGATAGTGGACTTTCTTCCAGATATGTTCTAATCTTCTCAAGATCAGTTCTAGTTGCTTGGAATAATTTGGCATAATACTTGAAGAAACTTCTCTTTATACCATTAGGGTCAACGAATTCCTTTCCATCTTCTATAATTTTGGTTATCATTCTTCTTTCTTTTCTAGTTTTAAGTTGCCAAGCTAAATATTTTCCCGGTCTATTTGCCCCTTCGAAAGATTTTTGCTGTAACTTCTTTAAATTCCAATAGAGTTCATGGTTCAAAGTTTCATTCAGTTGCTCTCTTAGCAACTGCAATTCTTTGATGATTTTCTTTTTCCCAGGTTTCTTTTTTAATTCTTTTTCTTTTTGGGCTATTTTTTCCAACACTTCTGCTTGTTTTTGAAATTTTTCCTTTTTTTGCTTCACATTTTGCGAGATGAGGATTCCTCTCATCACGGCTTTGTAGGCATCCCACACAACCTGTATCGGGGTCTCTTTGTTTAAATTTTCTTTAAAAAATTGTTTTGTTTCTTCCTTTAGCAATTCTACTACAGCTTTTTTATCCAACAAATCTTCATTTATTCTCCAAAGGAAGGATTTGTTCCTTTCTATAGAGCTCCACACAACAGGGTTGTGGTCTGAATTACATCTGGGCAAAATTTCAATTTTATGTGTTTTCATTGACAATTCTTCTGACATCCAAATCATATCAATTCTGGAAAAAGAACAATGTCTATTGGAATAAAATGTAAAGTCTTTCTGTGTCGGGTTCCATTTCCGCCAAACATCTTCTAATTTTTCCTGTTTGACTATTTCAAAAAAGTTCCTTGGCAATTTTCCACTATTTTCGTTGCCTTTTTGTGGTTTTCTGTCCAAGCGGTCTATAGTTCCATTAAAGTCTCCAGCCATAATGACTTGGTCATAAGTTTGTTTTTGTAGGTGCTCATTTAAGTCCTTAAAAAATTTCTCCTTTGCTCCATTGGGTGCATATAAATTGATCACCAGTGTCTTTTTTTGTTGGATCATAACTTCCACACCCACATATCTCCCTTCCAAGTCGTTAAAAATTTCTTTAGGTTGCAAGTGATTTTTCACATATGTCACCACTCCTTTCTTCTTGTTTAGGGCCGAAGAACAAAATTCCAATCCTAATTTAACATTTTTTAAATATTTAACATCTTGTTTTCTGATATGAGTTTCTTGCAAGCATATCACATTACAATTTTGTTTTTGTATCCAATAATTGATTCTTTTCCTCTTGTTTGGTGAATTTAATCCATTCACATTCCATGACAACAATTTGTAATCCATTATGCGTTTTAATTTAAAGTTCTCCAAAGTCATCTAAATTGTCCGCTTTGAATTTGTAAAAATCCGTCACCGATCTGATCAGAATCCTCCCTCCTTTGTATGTGAAGGATAAACCTTGCGGAATTTCCCATCTATATCTGATGTTCAACGCCTTCAGTTTGTCAGCCAAAGGTTTATACCTTTTTCTGTCCTGAAGTATTGCTCTTGGGAGCTCTCTCATGACCATAATTTTGTTTCCTTCCATTTCAAACGGGACGGTGAATTGTTTCTTAAAGATGTCTTCTGTTGTTGTTCTTGTCACAAATTGTACAATTACATCTCGTGGTAAATTTTTCTTTTCCGCAATTCTGGAGTTCACTCTATAAATTAAATCAAAGTCTGATTCCATTGATCCTTCATCTTCGCCCAAGAATAGAGTTATCGCCTTCATCATCTCCTCTCTTATATTTTCATTTTCTTTCTCTTTGATACCTCTAAATCTCAGATGAGTTTGCATCCTTCTGAACTCCATCATTGTTTCAGATCTTCTAAGTTGTTGAGTCAAAGAATCCTGTTTCTCCTCCATTTGTTGCATCTTCTCTTCCGTTTCTGTAGTTTTGGTTGCATTATCCTGTATTTCTTTTTTGACTCCTTCTATCTCTTGCTTGCTTTAAGTTCTTTCTGAAGTAACCAATTCCTTTATTGCTGTTATGTTTTTCTCTTGGACTTCCTCAAGTTGTTTCAAATGGATCTGAGTTTGCTTTGCCATTTGTGCCTCCAGTTGTTTTTCCATCTGTTCTTCCAGTTGTTTAACAATCTGAGCTCCCATTCTTTTTTCAATCTGCTCCCCCATGGCTTGTATCGCATCCATCATCCTTTTCTCCATCGCTTCCATGGCAGTCTGCATCTCTTTCCTCTCCTTCTCCCTCTCTTTTGACATTTTGGGGGTTGATGTAGAGCTTGTCCTTGATCTCACAACTGGTTTAATGTCAGGGTCTGAGTCAGCTCTTTTCTTTCCCCTTCTGGTCTCCGTTTTGGCGATTTTCACTGCAGTGCTCAAATTCACAGACAAACAGTCTCTTCTAGAAGATAACCTGCAGGTCAGCCAGTTCCATCTGTTTTCGCTTTTACAGACCCTCTGATAAACGTTTAAACAGCAAATTAAATTGAAGTCCTCCTCAAAATGTCGGGCGCAACTTCTCTATGGTAATCCGGTATAGAGTAGGTCAGTTTGCCATTTCTGCAGGTCCCGTCTGCTCGCATGTACTCACATCCGGTCCTGCGCCTTATAGAGTCCGAGTTACTTCCTGTTAATTACAGCCCGTCCAGGGTTTCCTCTTCCTCTTCAACCCACTCGGCACTCTTTTGTGGTTACACCGACCTATTCTTCCCGCGATGTATTTCGTCAGTTTCGATTTCTCAGCTGCGCGCACATCTCGATCCTTACCACAGGAATGTTAAACAATATAGTTTTTTGCAGGGAGCTGTTCCTGTTGGCAGTGGAGGATAGGACTAATAATTAAGGGTTTAAATTGAGGGCAGGAAGGTACCGTCTGGATATTAGGGAAAACTTTTTTACCATAAGGGTTGTTCAACAGTGTCATCAACTACCTAGGGAGGTGGTGAGCTCCCCCTCACTGGCAGTCTTTAAGCAGCGGCTGGACAAACACTTGCCAGGGATGCTCTAGGCTGATCCTGCATTGAGAAGGGGGTTGGACTAGATGGCCTATATGGCCCCTTCCAACTCTGTGATTCTATTGAGCCTATCTTGGACTCGTCACTCTCAGTGTTCTCACATGGTGACTATAAGGATAAAATAGAGGAAAGGAACCACTGGAGAAAGGATGGGCTAAAGATGTAATGGGGGTGGCTTAAGAAAAAGCTGCTTCAGAAGGAGGTGACTGAGAGAAGCCAAAGGGAAGAACATTCCCCATCCACTGTTTTTGCACTCTGAACATCCCTAGATGTCTATGCCTGTAGGGTTCTAAATGCATTTGCTGTTGTGCTCCTCCCACAAAAAAAACCAAGTCAGCTTTGAGGGTGCAATACACACATTCATACATAATAGGTAGTTAGCCCCTGAGAGAGATGTAAATGGGAGGAAAGGCGACAAAATGGTTAAAGAACAAATTTTAGGGCCAGGCCTGACAACCACCACTGGGTAACCTGGTACTGCACAACCTGCATGGCTCACCCAGGACTAGCTGCTTGCTTCTGTTCAACAGCAGTAACCCCATGAAAACCAGTGTGAAGGAGTGGTAGAGTAGTTAACATCACAGTGTTTCCAACTAGGATCTAGAAGGCCCAGGTTCAAATCTCCACTCTCCTGTGGAAACTCACTGGGTGATCTTTGGCCATTCACACACTTTCAGCCTAACCTACCTCACAGTTATTAGGATAAAATGGAGGAGAATGTTGTTTTGGGTCTCCATTATGGAGAAAGGTAGGGTATAAATGTAGTAGATAAATAATAAATATTGCTGATGTGGGGGGGCAATAAAACATAGATTGGTTGGTGGTTGTTAAGAAGAGAAGGAAGCAGGAAAAGGTGAAGATATGGGAAAGAGGAAATATTGCGAGGGAATACAGGTGAAGTAACGCCACAAGTCCTTGCAAGTTTCACACTACACAACTGGGCCTAGCGCATCTGGCACCATGCAACTTGGCCACAGTTTTCCCATGAAGAGGCTGCCAGGGAGGGGGGAAGCTGAAGACAGGAGGGCAGATAAAAATAGGTTGATTGGTGGGTGGGAAGGAGAGAAGGAAGCAGGGAAAAGGGAGACTCTGTGGAGGCTTTCAGGGAAGCGAAAGAGGAAATAGTGTGTGGGGAGGAAAGAGATGCCCCGTGCAAGTCCTTGAGGGTCCCCATTTGTAAGATTCTTAGTTTTCTTCACGGTTGCTTACTGGCACCAAGTTATACAATTCACTGGAAAATATACTATGGCTGCGGTCACATGGAGCATTAGCCACGCTACTGAGACGGATGATAGGCAGATTTTCCGGGCACGATCACACCGCAACATCTGGGAAGCGGAGAGCTCCCATGGTGAACCCGAGGCTTCCCGCTGAAGATGCAGAGTTAAAAACGAGTACCTCCGAGGTACTAGTTTCTGGAAACCGCAGTGTTACGCCAACTGCTTTATTTACATTGGTATTTCTGGCCACTGTGTGACACAGAGTGTTGGACTGGATGGGCCTTTGGCCTGATCCAACATTGGCGTCTCTTATGTTCTTATGTTCTTATGTACAGCAGAGGCTAACTAAATTTTTAACGTGAGTTCTGGCCAGCTATACCAGGGTCGTGTCCGAACCCAGAATCCCAGTAATGTAGACCACACTGGTGTTTTTCCAAAACAAATATTCTTTTTACTAAGCAATATCAAAGTCACATACACACAAAAACATCAGTCTCTCTTCGCATACGTTCAAGTTTCCTTTAGAGTTACAGAAATAGAAATAAAATAGATTCTCAGTTACTTGGAGGTAGGTAGGTAGGTAGGTAGGTAGCTATTTCGATTTATACTCGCCTGTTCCAGAAGTCTTGTCTGTTGCAATAGGAATGGGGTAGAAAGTAATACCTAGGGGTTTAAGCTAAATCACACCTGCTAGAACCAGCTAAGCAAGCATGGATCTCTTTGGCTGCAGTCCAAGAGATCTTAAGGTAGACAAAATGATTGTTGAACAGAAAGCCGGACCTTAGGGGTAGTAAAGAAGATAGAGGTCATAGAGAAGGGCGGTGGCTAGCAAAGACCTAGGGTTTGGGTCTTTATAGTTGAATCTGCAGGTGGGTGGCACCTTGCCAATCTGTAATCCCACCTACTTACAAGTCCATCCCATAGCTCTTCCCTATTGGTGCATGTGAGAAAGGGGCAGGTATGCTATGGGTTGGGTCAATATTTGAAATACTACACTCTATCTCATGTAATTGCCATCTGGCCAGGTGTGAAATGTCGGCTTCCTGCATCCTCTTTGAAGTACAGATGAATCTTGGCTTTCCCAGGCATAAACAGGAAACTTGCAATACAGATGCAGATCAGGTCCATGTCCTGCGTGACATCTCGTCTTTTCAGTAATGTGGGAATGTCTTCTTCTTGGTTGTTGTTCTGCTCACAATGGCTAACATGTGCTTCTTCTACCCATGATGCTCTGAGCTGAATTTGTGCAAGCTGCATTAACATAAAATGCAGGCAAGCGTTCCCTATGTGAAATCTCTCTCACACAGTAGGTGATGCAAACAGCTTTCTTTGGCTCATGGTATAGAGATGTGTGCACAGTCCATGTGTTGCGTGTGTAGCAGATATAAAATCATAACTTAGTTCATTTCCCAACAGTGGGGCAAGGGCTGACGTCTGATCGCGTTTCCAATGGTAGTCTGTGGCATCTGGCGCTCACCCATGTCCCATCGCAAACAGGTCCCCCCCCAAGTCTCCACAGGATGTGCACAAGCACCCACTGGCACATGCGCACAAAGAGGAAAGCGAAAGTTCCGTTACTCCACAGAATTGCACATGCCGTTGGTGAGATCGTGCCGCGCCACTTCTTTGCCGTGCTGCAGGATCGTCGTGTGATCGCCACCTCACCCCTACCCACGGGACCTCGACGGGACCTGTGATCGGGCGGCCGCGTGTTATTTTGCTCCGGGCCAAACTGCCACGCTTATCCCCCCCCCGCCGCGCCATTTTACGGCCCGTGTGACCGGGACCTATAAGCAGCAAACTGGAACTACTTCCAATTTTTCTTTTGAGGTAACCTCTAAGTTGAAGGAACCAAAAACTATCTGTATGCTGACTGTATTCAAGAGGACCGTTTAGCTTAAAAGCCCTGTGAAGTTGATTGGGTCAAGGGATGAAGGCTTGCCAGAGGACACCAGCAAACTTCAAGGTCAGGCAAATATTGTTTCCTACATCCAAATCTAATATTCTAAACCACTGAACAAAGGCCAGCTCACACCAGCCTCCTTTACTGGGCTAATGCTTACATTCACGAATTCTGTACGTTCTGTAAAATCATCTCAGTAAATCTTTTTCACATATCCATGCAATGTAACTAAATAAGTAACTGGCTGAAAAATCTAAAACAGTTAAAAGTCAAGGATTAAAGTTTCTCAGTAAAATTCTTCTTGCCCAGGAAGAGGGCAGGGGGATTGGAACCAGGACATACATTACCTTGGGCTACACACAGTAGCCAACAGACAGTGATCTGAATCCTGGGAGGTATCTGAGGATTTTTCTTGTTGACACTTCTGTAGGCCATGTTGACCCACTGTCATCCAAATCAAGAAAGACTTACAGTTTTGAGAGTATACAATTAGTCTCCCTGTTCTGCTTTGTGGAGACTTCTCCACCATTACACCTTCATGTTAGTGCAATTATTTTAAATTCCATGATTATCAACATGCTTTTCTGTGACTGAAGACCAAATTCTCTTATCTTGTAGCTATCTTAAGTGCATACACAAAAAAGTGGTCTATTACTGTACCGTCACCTGTGTATATTCACAAGAAGCATAATGTGTTGCTGTTGTTAAGTGAGGATGGATTTATTCATTTAAAATATTTGTATCCCAGTCTCCAGAATCTACCCAAGGGGGCAAATGTGCTACTTTCTCAACTGCACAGCGGTTTTCTGTCATCACTTTATGGTGAAGAACTATAGGCAATTTGTCATGTTTGACTTTAAGCATAATTTCTCTGTTTGGCCATTCTCTACACATTCTCCACTAGGGTTTTCCTGAACCCCAACAATATAATCAGAAAAAAAGCAATGCAAATCCAATTCCAAAATAAGGATGGAGGTGATACAGAAGCCTTGTGGAAAAATTGAAGGTCAGGAGAAAGACACAGTCACAGCCAAGAGTGTTTTCGATACGCTTACAGATCTTATTCACAAATCAAACAAGCCACATCATCCAAAAGATAATCATTAGATTTCATTTATTCTTGATACATTCTTAGTGCACATTAAAATAAGACACGAGCGCTCCCCAGTCACATGGCACTGCTAATGCTCTTTGCTTTGAAGGCTACACTCAGATGAGATACAAAGGAGAAATGAAGATACACAGCAGGAACCATTTAAGGAAGAAAAAAACCCACAGAGCAACATTTATGGCCAGAACAGCTAGTCATTCCCAAGTGCCTTCGTTTTCCTGCCATGTCAAAGATAGTTAGCAACACAGATTCAGGTGGGTAGCCATGTTGGCCTGAAGCAGCAGGACAAAGGTTGAATCCAGTGGCACCTTTAAGACCAACCAAGTTTCATTCTGGGTACGAGCCTTCATGTGCATCTGAAGATGTGTGCGTGCACTTGAAAGCTTATACCCAGAATAAAACTTTATTGGTCTTAAGGTTAGCAACAAAGACATTATACAAGTAACTAAGAAGAAAACTGCAGAGTAAGGGCTTGAGATTTGCCTAGGCACAGCTAGGCCTTTCCAAATAAATCACTGATAGAGGAAATGGAATCCCCCTTTTCATAAGCAGATTTTTCCTATACACTTATCCACCTAGTTACTGACTTACATTCCCCAAGCACTGGTCTGGTAACTAGACTGATGACTTTTATTCTCTAAACAGCACTTTTCTTCAAGAAAGTTGCTTTAAGGATTTAGAATATTTCAGAGTTCAGAGCTGAAAGTTCCTGAAGAGGGAGTAGTGATATGGGGGCTATACTTTACATGGAACAGAGCTCTTATGCCTTTAATACCCACACAAGGGGAAAACATTGGCACATGCAGCTTCTCCTACCACTGGAGTAAGAAGGTACAGTTGAAAAGTTACAGACACAAACAAATAAGGACCATTACCCCAGTGACCACAGAAGGCAAGACAGCTCTGCTACCAAGAGGTACAGACTCACCCACAACCCACTGTGGGGCAGTGAAAAATATATTGGGAATTAGAGGTATGTAGACAGCCCTTTCACATGGGACAAAAACCACAAACTAATTACAACCTACTAGGGATTACTCTTGATGTGCAAAGCAACTTCAATAGTTTTAATTCTTGGCACTTGTGTCACTCAAATTTTGTAAACACCAGTTAATCTTCATATGGGCCTGTGAAGAAAGCAGGTGCTATTACTTTTAAGTGAATAAGCAGTTCCTGCTCCAGTCTTATGAGAAACACTATGTACAGCATACCCATGAATAGTCTATGATGCTCCCTGGACAATTGGTGGATGAACACTGGCTTCCACTACCTAAGAAGGGTAAATACTTTAAGAGGTTTGGCCACTTATTCTTATTTACAACATTTTTAATTTGCCTTTCGTCAAGCAAAGACTCGAGGTGAATTGCATTATGTGTAAACTGGGAGGGTCTCCTTGGATGAAGATTATCTTTACCAAGCAAAAAGGCAGGGGTGATACAAAACTTCCCCTCCCGACAGAGGTTTAAGTGTATTTAGCAGCTGTGGCTGCGGTCACACACACTAAATAATCCACTTTCAATGCACTTTCCAATTGGATTTTCCCAGTTCACACAGTAAAAGCCAGTTGGAAAGTGTACTGAAAGTGGATTATTTAGTGTGTGTGACCGCAGCCACTGTGACAGGCAGAAATTCAACAGATGCACTTTCATCATCATTGCACAAAGGCAGGCACCTCAGTTCATCTCTTGTTTTGAAATCCCAGTGGGGGTTGCCATAAATTGGCTGTGACATGATAGCACTTTCCACCACCAGTGCCACTAGTTTCTAGAAACCGCTCCAGGCCAAAGCAGTAGTATAAAAATTCCAAACAGAGCTGGAAGAAACACTGAAGACCAACAAAAACATTCAACTGTTTTGTTCAGCTAAAGATCAATATTAAATGCTCTGTTGATTGTCACTTTTATTCCAGTCAGAGATTCCTGGACCTTTATCAATTCCAGGGCAAACAGTATTCACCATACAGTTTCCCACATCACTGCAATTCTGTTGGGAGGGGGTGAATATCTGCTTGCCATGTACCAACTAGCACAGCCTCCCACAGAGAAATGGGGGGCAACCTTATACTCTTGGTCAAAAATGGCTGACAAGAGTATCACCTGTCAACACAGGGCTAGGAGCTGTTTAAACAACACTTGGAAGGACAGCAAAAAAGGGGGTGGGGGACACTTAACAAGAACACTTCTAAAGGTGAGCACTAGGTGGCAGCAGATGAAGCTGCATTATACTGACTCAGCTCCTTGGTCCATCAAAGATCTTTCACATCACCTATTAGACTTTTTAACTGGAAATGTTGGGGACTGAACCCAGGACCTTCTGAATGCCAAGCAGAGGTTCTATCCTTCCCCCAGCACCACCTGTTTCATTGCAGCTCCACAAGACAGATGATTCCTACCTTTGCATCTGCTTCAACCATTGTAGAGGCAATTGGATGTCTTAGCACTAAAAGCCTGGGCCATGCGTATTTTGAGTGTCCATCTCTATGCCATGCAGCAAGGCACCTTGTCACAATTAACACACTTCAAAAGCAATGTTCTCACTCTCATGACTCTGGGTCAGTAGAAGAAGAGAAGAGATTGGATTTATACCCCGCCCTTCACTACCCAAGGGAGTCTCAGAGCGGCTTACAAACTCCTTTCCCTTCCCCTCCCCACAACAGACACCCTGTGAGGTGGGTGGGGCTGAGAGAGCTCTGACAGAAACTGCTCTTTTTTCAAGAACAGCTGCGCCAGAACTATGGCTTGCCCAAGGTCACACCAGCAGCTGCAAGTGGAGGAATGGGGAATCAAACCTGGTTCTCCCAGATTAGAGTCCGCGCACTTAACCACTACACCAAACTGGCTCTCAGTAGTGGATAATAGAGGATGAGGGTTTTAAAACTAAAGTTGAGCTTTGGTTCTTCCTCATATATATTTCAGCACAAACCAGGATAGAACCCTCCCCTCCTTTCAGCTAAACTGGTAGCCAATATTTTTGACTAGGCACAATTCCCTTGTTATCTTGAATTAATTTTTGTTAATGTATTCTTTAAACTTCACATTAGAACTGAAGAAGTAACTATAATTTATTCTCCTCATTCACCGTTCCTAAGTTAAACCAATAGGTTTGCTACAGAATGCTTGGTTTGCTATCAATACTGAAAGGCAGCCAGTCTTTCTGGTTAAAAAACAAACTTTGCACTGAAGTATTTTTATATATATATAAAAAGCTATAATGAATTCTCGTATACTTCACTCATCAGCACAAAGAAATCTCAAGTTGGGTCCATACATTCACCAAAATGCATCACTCCACTGTGACCTTAAACATTTTTTATCAGAGCATCTTCTTGTCTATACCCTGTCATACACGCAGGGTACACAGTGAGGGGTTCTAATTGTGGTGCTCCCGTTCCCAACAGCAGTGATTCTTCAGCTGTGCTCTTCAATACCACAACAGAAACAACAGATAAAATATGTCAAAGGTTTCTTTGGCAGTTCCACTAAAGCCATTTGCACTGTTGAAGAAGCTATGTGGATCCATCATTATGTACAAGCCATTCGAGTGACCTTCAGTGGGACAGCTAAAATGTAAGAAAGACTCCTGAATCTCAGTGTACTGTCTGACCAACAACTCTAGGACATGGAGCAGGTATACACCAAGCAACATCTTCCTGCTACCTAACAATGCTTCCCACTTGCCCTTCACCTCACATATTTCTTCATTTGTTTTGAGTACACAGTACAGCTACAGTAGAGTATAGGAATTAAGCAGCATCTTTCAAGCAGCATCTCACATGTAGACCATAAGACACAAAAATCTGGTTATCCCCCAAGAACCGTCCAATTAGAACAGTGGTGTGTAATGCAAAATTTAAGAATCACTGTTCTAGAAACTTGCCAGCATTCCATTTCCATTCAATGTCTCAGTTTCCAAAAGCTCTTCTTGTTTAAACAGACATTAGTGATTGGGCCTAAGGAGGTAGGGAGTGTAGTATGCTCTAGTAAATATTTTAGATTGATGGTTTGAGCTTCCTGTTTCAAGCACCCTTACCCCATCTGGAGTCCTTGGGAAGGAATGAGTTGCAAATAAAATTCTAGCTGTTAATCAGCAAATTAAAAGAATTTCATAGTGAAAAACATATAAAGTTGAATTCCATTTTACAACAAAGATTAAATACAGAGGAGGTGGGAAGAACAGAAGACACAAATTAGTGACAGCAGAACACCTTCATCAGAAAGCAGTGCATTAGTAACCCGTCAAGGAAGACGCTGGTACCCTTCTTGGGGTCAGAAGGAGGGCTAGAAGACGCTAGCCTGATCCTGTAAAAGCTTGCTTCCCGTATGGTGAGTTTTTCTATCACAACAGTAAGCGCCAAACAGTTTCTAAGGGCAGGCTTAATACTCATCTCCAAGGCAGCTGTAATTATTCTTGGAAGGGCTGCCTCTGGGGACAGAACAGCAGTAGCAAGAAGAAACTGCCGTATGCACATTCCCTGTGGTAGGGTTATTTTTAGTCTAAAGCATCTCTGGCAGTCACAGAAAAACAAAGCTTACTCATCAAGATAGTTACGCAAAAATCATAACTCTCTCTAGTCTTTAAGATGATTCCTAATCTCAAACAGGAGGTTGGGAACCACCAGCGAATTCAGAAGAGTACTGTGGATGGAGAGATCATCAGCTTGTTGGAACTGAAGCTAGGCATAATAAGGGTGCATACAGACCACCTTATAACAAGAACTATTTTCCATGGTGTGAAGTGAGATCTGCTGCCACTTCTCTACTGCCTGATGTACACCTGGCTTGGATTCCAGCATGGGTGGATGTTAGCCTCTTCACCATGCTTCAGCCAGATTTTTGGATTTTAAAAATAACTTTTGTAATTGCTCAGCATGTTTATCCTGCCCCTATTCAGTGCCTTTAAAAAGACATATTTACTCAATGCCTGTAAAAAAATCCACTTCCCCCTCCCTCCTCACTTTGACAGGACAGGAGTATATTGGTAGGTAGTTTAGACTCTTTTTTGACACAGACATGTTTAGGACATGTTGCAACCTGGCACTCTGGATGAGGGGAGGGTGGTGATTTTGCAGTTGCCAGAAGGGAAAGTCGATCAGTACTCCGCACAGCCAGTTTGCATTCGAAACCGCTGCATTTACCTCAATTCAGTTGGAAAGTCTGCATGTCCATCGAAAAAGGTGCGTGTGTGTGCATGAGGGTGCATCCACAGTGGGTTCACTGCTCAAGATGTCATTTTCAGTTCAATCAAGGCATGCCTGTATACAGTCTAAAACAAAGCGGAGGGAAAGAACCTCCAAATGACGTCAATGTCCTATCTTAGCTCTGCCATGACAAAAGGTGCTGGTTTCTCCAAAAGAATCTGGCAAACTACTATGGTGACAGCATCTCCTGAAAGCCCCACCGGGGCTTTGTTAGGATTTGGGGACTTAAAGTTGCTTTCTCTTGATATGAGGCTGGAGAAGGGTGTATAATGAGACTGAGAGAGAGAGAGAGAGAGAGAGAGAGAGAGAGAGAGAGAGAGAGAGAGAGAGAGAGAGAGAAGAGATTAGGGTTGTCCACCTGCGCTGCCATCTTTATCTGTGAGTGGAGCTAAGACAACCCTTGATCTCAAATGGCTTGGGCAACCCTGCATTTAGGCAGAAATTTCTAAATTATTTCATATGAGCAAGGCCTCCTACCATCTTGAAAGATCTTTAACACATTCCAGGCACTCATTCCCAAACTCCCGCAAACGATTCATATGCCGGCATACCACATCTCCCTTCTTCCTACTGCTCCTTTTTGGTTTTCAGCAGGCACTGCCAAATGGGTTGCTTGTGATCAGCACTTCTCTTTCACTCAAGGAGAGAAGAATTAGCAGCAAACAGTTACACTTCACATTGGATTGGCACCTCAACTTTGTGACGTATACATAAATAAATAAATAGTGGTTGAAATATAAATAAACAAATAAATAACATATATAATACTTCTGCATACCTTCAAAAATAAAAGGGATAAACTCAGTGCCTGTATCATTAGGGTGCTCCCCACAATTGCTCCGTCCTCTGTAAGGTTTCTATACTTTCCCAACTGAATACGTTCTGCTTGCAGGGCCCTCAAAGGACCAAGTCAAAACCAGAAGGGAGAATTTCAAAGTACAATACCTATATAGACCTGGAGGGAAAGAACAGGTGGCATCATGACCACCACCCTCCTCACTATCAAACGAGTCAAGTTTTCAAGCACTTTGCAAGGCTTCAAAAACTACATGGCAGGAAAAATGGGGATTGGGAAGAGGCACAAATAGGCTACATTTCTCAAGACAGCTTGATGGATATATCCCAGTTTGTCACACTGAGAAACAAAAGTGAGATGGAAAGATGGCAGTTACACTACATGATTCACTGAAGAGCAGGTACGAAAGCCACAATGCGGTGCTTGGGTTGGGCTTTCCTCTCACACAGGTAAGTCAGTGCTGTTATGCCGAGTTTTCCTGGAAGTCCCATCGTCCCTAGGGAGCGCTCTCTGCAAACTGGACATGGCTGCTGTCTTTTTAAGGTCAATGACCGCATAGGAATCCATCCTGCGGGCTGGATGTGGAGCAGAAAGTGGGGCACGGGGGACTGGTGTGCTTTGGTGCCCTTTGTGGGGGTCATCCTCCAGTTCCACTTGGATATAGTTGAGCTGCCTTTGCTGCTCCAAACAAGGCCGGCGGAAGTCAAAATTGAAGACGTTTGGTGTGCAGCTGCGGTGGCGCTGTACGCAGT
Source organism: Gekko japonicus (assembly GCF_001447785.1). Taxonomy (NCBI): domain Eukaryota; kingdom Metazoa; phylum Chordata; class Lepidosauria; order Squamata; family Gekkonidae; genus Gekko; species Gekko japonicus. The sequence goes on along the minus strand of NW_015163642.1, from coordinate 199,160 downwards.
TCTCCCTGCGCAACCCCCCATGTAAAGCAGCATTTTCCGAGTTCATGTAGTTTTGTAAGGGGTCTTCTTCCTCAAGCTCAGGATAACCATTGGGGGAAGGTGTCATTGCATCACCAGAGTCCTCCTCATCCTGCTCCTGCCTCAGTGGCTGGCACTCCCACACAGGTGGCAAAGAGGGCAGGTTCTCATAGTGCAACAGGGTGGTTCGGCGATGAGAGCAGCTGGGGGGATGCAGATCTTCACGGGCAATTTTCAACCGCCCACTGCCCCCACGACGAAGCAAGGTTCCTCGAGAAGGTAGGAGGCCATTTACATTTTCATACACACACTTGGTTGTAAAGCACTCGTTTTTGCACTCGTTGTTATTATTGTTAGGTGCACAGATGTGCCCTGCACACTCCCAACGGGGTCTGCAGAAGCCATCACATTTCATCATGTGCCTGTAACCTGGGGCAGGGCCCAGAACAAATTTCACCTCACTGGGCTGTAGGTAGACTTGGGGGTTCCGATCCTCCAGGGAACAGCTGTGATTAGAATGGGGGACAGGAGGACGGACTTCGGGCAAAGAATGCATGCAGTGGTGGCCCCTCCTCTCTTCCTCACCACTGGCAGTGTTCACATAGGTGTGGGACTACAGAGGAAAAGAGATTAGAGGGTGGTGATGAAGGAGCAAAACAACAGTTAGCAAGAAACAAATACAGAACAGGCTGAAGGACCAAGAAAAGTGCTGCAGATGTGGCTGGATAGGTCTATTTTGGAAAGAAAGAAGGGATACCTTGCAGCAATGGGTCTGTGAAGAGATAAATGCCCACAAGCCATATAGAGTCTTAAAGGTAAGAATCAGCATTTTGAATCCAGCCTGGAAACAAATGGGCGTTCAGCACTGGAGTGATATGATCCTTCTATCCTGCCCCTGACAATAGCCCGGCTGCTGCATTTTGAACCAACTGAAGTTTCTGGACCATTTTCAAAGGCAGGCCTATGTAGAGGACATCACAATAATCTAACTTGGATGTAAAAAAACCCCAGAGCTATAAAGATCAGTATAGATGAAAAGGAAAGGGCATGTTTTGTTTTTTTGCAGTGAATAAACTGAAAACTAGGAAGCATTTCTACACACCATAAGAAGAACAGGAGATATGGTCTTACTTGCTCATCAGGGACAATTAGGGCATGTGTGGAGTCCTCACTAACTGAGGAATGACGCAGGCTGCTCATGGAGGGATGTCGGGCAGCATGGCAAGACGAGGCCTCCCCGGGAAAACTATGGAATCCATTGGGATATCCTGGAACAGTATATCCTACAGCTGAGAAAACAAATTAGGGTTAGCATCTGATTATAAGCAGAGCTCTAAAACTTGCCATATAAGGGTGCATGAACACTGACAAAGAGAACAAGACCAATTTGCTAGGAGGCAAGTACATCTAGAGTGTCTTATGGAGATTCCACTTTAAGGGAAAGGACATAGGAACATACGAGGGCTATTCTAATAAAAAAGGGTATTAAGGACCTGATTCTCATGTACATCTTCTGTGGGAGAGCTGCTGGAACCCCAACAGAAACCACACAGAAATCTAAAATTTATCAGACAACTGCCCTCTTTTATGGCTACCTTAGAAACAAAGCATCAGGATGGTACAAAAGGTATGACTTTACAGCAAGCATACCACATGGAATACAAGTGGAACTGATTTTATGACAGAAATAGCAACAGGCTTCTAGCCTAATCCACTTGGGAATTAATACTGTAAGCATGGGGTTCCCCAGTTTAGGGAAAACAAATCCCAAACAGGCAATTGATCTTTTGCATATTACTGTAATATCACCCATCTGCCCAAGGAACTGGATTACGCTACAGCAGTGGCCTGGCATGAGCTTTGAGCACTCTACCATGGAAAGGTTGAGCTCCTTAAGCTGCACCACATGCTCTTGGAACTTTACAAAAGGAATTACTAGGCCTCCAGTTCCTAGGAAGGCTTTAAAGAACCTGCTGGGCCCCACCAAATATTACAGGTTGATTGAGACCTCAGAAAGGCATCTAAGAACAAAAGGACAGCATATAACTATGTGAGCGCCTTACTGTTGGGTGTCTGGGGTGTCCGAGTTAGCTCCAGCTCAGCAGTTTGACTGTTCCTTGTGATGACAACAGGCTCCTCCACTACGCTGATACTGTTACATTGCATCAGGTCCTGCAGCAAGTTAAACACCTCCTCGGCTCTTGAGCACTTGAATGCAAAAATGCCTAAAGAAATGCACAAAGGGCATTGGAGAGGAGGAGGAGGAGGAAGATTTGTCTTAATGCCAACATGGTTCAATTCTCTCAAAACAGAACTACATCTTTGAGACGCAGAACATACTTGCACAATGTAATATAACTAACTTGTGGAACTTCCTGTCAAAGAATAACCACTATGGTTACATAAGGATAGATAATTGATACGGATGGAAAGTAATATGAATTAAATAGACGGGATTTGTTTATAACTAATGGATTAAACTACATATCAGAACCTAAATGGCTTAAGCTGAGAAGGCAACTTTCACTTGCTGTTTTCTGAGACCATTAGGGAATTTATTTATGATGCTGACATCTCCTCCTTGGGCCTCAAGGCACTTACAGTATATAATTCTAAATTAATTAGGAAAACAAACTAGAGCTGCGGTCACACGGAGCATTAGCCACACTACAGAGATGGAAGATAGGTGGATTTTCCGGGCGTGATCACACCACAACATCTGGGAAGCGTAGAGCTCCCGTGGCGAACCCGAGGCTTCCTGCCGAAGATGCGCCGTAAAAAACTAGTACCTCCGAGGTACTAGTTTCCGGAAACCACGGGGCAAGGGCTGGCATCTGATCGCGTTTCCAGTGGTAGTCTGTGGCATCCAGCGCCCGCCCATGTCCCGTCGCAAACAGGTTCCCCCCCCCAAGTCTTCACAAGATGTGCACAAGCACCCAACAGCGCATGCGCACAAAGAGGAAAGCGAAAGTGCCATTTTGGCTTAAAAAAAATAAATTACCCCGTTTGCCACGGCAGTGGTGCCTAGCCATTGCTGGTGTGATCGCGCCGTGCTGCTTCTTTGCTGCGCTGCAGGATCATCATGTGATCGCCACCCTCGTTTACCCGCCGGCGCCAAGGGAAGGACCCGTGGTGTGCCGCCGGCGCGTCTGATTGCATAATCATGAATCAAACTGCACCGGGGCAATTAGCCATGCCTCCCCCCCCAGCAATATCCGGCCCGTGTGCCCGGGGCCTAGGATAGTAAGTGATAACATGGAAGACAAGCACTAAAAAAATTATCCATAGTTTTCATCATGCACCCAAAGGCTAACAGTAAGAAGGTCTGGCAGACCTCCCTGGGGGAGTAAGTTGCAGAGTCTGGGGTTGTCACTGAACAAGAAGGGTTGGTTTTTATACCCTGCTTCTCTCTACACTAAGGAGTCTCTTCCTCTCCCGACAACAGTCACCTTGCAAGGTAGCTGGGACTGAAAGAGTTCTGAGAGCACTGTGACTGGCCCAAAGTGACCCAGCAGTCTTCATGTGGAGGAGGAGTGGGGGATCAGATCCAGTTCTCCAGATTAGAGTCCACCGCTCTTAACCACTACACCATGCCCTGCCCCTTGACATAAGCAACCTTACTCACAAGTGCCACGGTCCTCCTCCTGAAATGATAGAGGGAAAGGCTTATGTGGAGAAGAAGATGATCAGCCGGGTACTTTGAACCAAGGCTATTTTAATCTTTAAAAGCAAGAACCTTGACTTTCTGGCTTTCTTCTTCAGACAGATAGCTCTGGCCATTGAGACAGAAATGTTTAGGAATGAGAAGATGGAATAAGGCCTGAGCTGTTTTATTGCACCATTCAGACAAATGTGTGTTATATGATATTTAAACATCTTTACTGAACACACACTTCAGTGCTGGGGCACCATAGTGCTGTATCACCTTATTGCATCAGAGCACAATCCAGAACTGTGGCCTGATGCAAAGGTGCATCTTTTTTTCTTACTGAAATTCTATTGCTTGTTCCAAAGGGGGTTTTATACAAACAAACGATCAGAACATCATTTCTCCTACATTTCAGTGTGCACTGAATACTATTCAATGCATCCCAAACATAATTCTTCAATTAAAAAAATGGGAGGACAGAGAAAGGGAAGTTAAGAATAAAGGATGTGAAAGACAAAGAAATAACATGATTTTCATTGCTAATGTTAAATGGTAACATGATACAAATTATGTAGGTAGCTGTCCTGGCACAAAGGAACATTTTAAAAACAACTATCATTACATACCTTTTTATTAAGACAAACATTCCCCTCCCCAGATATGTGTGTTTCCCTACTGAACATCCATGAAGAATTCTGGTCACACCAATGTTTGATCATAATTTTGTGGTATTTTGATTCAATATGTCAGGGCTGATGTTTATGATAAACCCCGGTGAACCTTTTTCACACTCACACAAAGGTTTAATAAGTGCCAAAAACAAAGGGAATTGTGGTTTCCATTAACCATGGTTTGCATCGGTGTACACATTAACACATTGCCATGTTTTATGCTTAAAAGGGATGCATGATTGTTTTGGAGTGGGAAGAGCTCATATTTCCGAGGCTCCTGGTTTGCAAACTGTAGTTTGCTGTTTGCTAGCACCGGTCAGCATCAGCCGTCTGAGTCTTCTTTGTCTGTGACAATACTGGGCCCTTTGCTTTTATTTTCTCTCAGACTAGTCTACATGGAGAACTGGGTTTTATAAGCAAAACCTGTCAGCGGCTACAAGATCGTGGTGTTTTAATAGGCTTTTATTTTCTTTGACTTATCTGTATTTTCCTTTTTTTCTCTTTTTCCCTTAGGCCAATCAGTTTTACATGATTGGTCCTTCCCTTTACAATGAAGAAGATACAGTAGATATATGGGTGGGAGGGAGTTTGGATTTTACTTTTTTAAAAGCCAAGAATATTTTTCTTCAGAGAAGCAGCTGTTGTTGCCACGCTCTTGTCCTTGTTGCTATGGGGATTTTTTAGTGTGTTTGTGTGCGTGTCAGTGTCCAATTGGTTAGCTTGGTATAATCAGACAACTGATAGAAATACTTATTGCAGGAAGGGACAGTGGTGCAGTTTTATGGTAATATACTTTTATAGTATATTAAAGTAAGATATATTCCTCAAGTTTGGATCACAGTAGAGTCAATGAAAAGACTTTCATGGTCTGGAGGAGGGACCAGACCCAAAACTGAGATGAAGTTATAAGATGGGAAATGGCATGTTCATGTTTTGCGCCTGTTGTTGTGGGCTCTTGCTGCCCAAGATCAGTGCATTCCCTTGTAAACCAGAGAGTGAAAACCATGGTTTGAAGTGGGCTTGCACATCATGGTTACATGGAAACCTGGTTTGCATCAGAGTACATGCACCATAAAACCACTTATGTATGCAATGCAATTATTCCCCACTGTCAAGCTCTCCCTGCTGCTCCGGAGCGGTGCCCCGAGTGGCCGTGGCGTCAGCACTCACGACCTGACCCAGGCTAAGGAGACGGTCCTAGGAGCGTTGAGTTCTCAAAAAGGGAGAGGGAGTGAGGGGCCTCAGACAAGCAGGGGACAGGGTTAACATCACCCCGTGAGTCCCTCTGCCAGCGCGCTGCGGAATTCTCTCTCTCTTAGCCGTTGTTCGTCTCTCACTGCCACAGCCCTTGTCTGCTCCACAGCGCACTCCTCCTCCCCGGCCCCTTCTCCAACCCTGCCTTTTATTTCCCCGCCCCGCTCCCAGGACCACCCATTCTCCCTCCGACTCTAGCCCTGCCCTCCTTTATCCGCATGGACACCGACAGGGTGTCTCAGGGGTGAGTGCTGTTGCGCCGGTGGCGACCCTGGTGGCCTCTGGGGCGTGCCACCACCGCCGATTTGTGGTCGTTTCCTGCTGCTCTGTTCCTGTTCTCGTCCTGCCGGTGAGGCCGCCGCCACCCTTCTCCTTCTCCATCCCGTGGGCCCTACTTCACCCTTCTCCATCCCATGGGCCTCCGTCTTGCCTCCAGGCCCGGCCGACCTGGCGTGATTGGTGGTGGGCAACTGCTCCCGTCTCCCTCCATGGACCGTTGGCGTTTGTCCCGCCCGGTGAGTTGTGCGTGGGGGGCCTCGAGGGGGTCAGTCGGGGCCCCCAGTTCCCAGTCTGTTCGTCCCGCAACCTCTGGACCGGGACACCCACAATGTGCCATTTGGATGGAGTTTAACAGCTAGTACAACTCTTCTGGAAATTAGTCCAGTGCCATGTTGAATTATGGTACTCTGTCCAAGTCAGAAAACTAATGTCTAATCCTCAGCACTACTGTGTTAAAACAGCATCACATGCAACCAGGGATTAAAAGATTAATAAATGGCAGATGCAGCAGATAAATATTATGCTAAAACACACTAAGTCTTCCATGGCACCTACATCTACGACTTTCTTAATTAAAAGCATTTCTACCCATTCACAATGTACAGTTATTCATTTAAAATATTTATATCCCACAATCTCAGTTAGCTAAAATGGCTCAGATTATCCCTAAAGCCAAGAGCCACTAAGGGACCTTCCAGACAAAGATTTCTTCTAGGTCCACTTCACACCACTCCAGACCTAACCCAAGCACTACATGAAAAGAAATTCTATTCTTTGCTGTTGACATGAATAGGCTAATCACTGGAAATCTGTTCATGCATGTTTTTCTCTATTCCATTTGTCACATTTATGCCACACCTTTCTTCTCAGGACAGCATACATTCTGCCCCCGTTTTATCCATAACAGCAGTTAGGCTGATAGTGACTCATTTAATGTTCCCCTTCCTTCCTTCCTACTCAGTAAGGGCCCAGCTCCCTTAACCCTCAAGATTTTCTCCATTTCCCCCCCACACCTTTGGTTCCTGGTGTTACTTACACTATGCCTTCGAGTGGTTAAAATAAAAAGAGTGGAGAAGTGAACAAGAGAGAATTTAGGATTGTTCAATAAACCTGATTGTCAGAAGACTGCAGATGATACAAAGGGAACTACTCACATGCAATTAGTTTAGGAATTCACTGCTATAAGATTTGATGTGGTCATTAGCTTGAATGGCTTTTTTAAAAGATTACATAAATTTATGGAAGATGTCTCTGTCTGCGGCTATTAGTCATGAGAGTTAAAAATGAATTCATACTTAGAGAACTTTTCCTCTGAACACCAGATGCCAAAGACAAACAAGGAATGGTTATCTCCCTCATATCCTGCTTGTCAGAAGCATCTTGCCAGCTACTCATAAAGAGCTAGATGGACGTTTGGCCTGATACAGCCAGGCAAATTAGATGTGAAAGGATGACGGAACAACCACCCCCCATTTTTTTCTCGGCTTTCACATTCCTAGGTGGGCTGCCCATGTAAAGATTACCAATTCAAAATCTGTTTCACTTAAAAGACTGCTAAAGTTCATTGTAAAATAGGACACATTCATGAATTATATAATTACTACCACTATCATATCAGACCCCAACACAATTCCAAAATTTGAGTGAACTCACATTTTACTACAAAAATAATCCAAATATCATGTCTTACTGCAACCACCAAGATTAATGTTCTGGTCATAGACCTTGAACCTTGACCTTGATACACATACCTTGCCCTGTCTGGCAGCGACGCCCACTCTCAAAGGAGAAAAGGTTGGAGTCATAGCCATAGCGGCGCAAGCAAAGATACGGCCACCGGACAGCATCACGTTTGTGTGTGTGCAAAACAAGCTCCCTCTGTGTCAGCTCCATAATCCCTGAGCCCAACTCATTGCCTTCATCGTCAACATTTGTCACCTGTATGAACACCAAAAAGTACTGTCAGTAGTTCCAGGCATTATGTCAAATGGGTCATCTGCAAGATGAACAAGTGTCAGTCAATCTTTATTACACTAGCAACAAAATGCCATAGCAACTAAAAGTAACTAAAAAAAAGCACTCAACAAAAGACAAACGAATAAAGTTATATTGCATAACATCAATAAAACTACATATCACAATACAGTTAAAACGATAATATCAGTATTAACTTATTAAAATGTTAAAATTATCTAATGACAATAATAAAATAACAGTAACCCAAAGTGTCAAGTAAGAGAAGATCAATAGAACTCAGTGCTCATCTTTTCTTTTTTCCCCCAAAATAGCAGCAACAAATCTTGCCATTTGGAAAGTAATAAATTAATCTCTATCTGACAGTAGGAATACTAATTTCCCATGATCCGACCTACCAAGAAGGGAAGATATAATTGTACACAGAAATGTATTCCATTCAGTCCCATATTTTACACAATGAAATATGACATGGAAGAGATTTTCAATAGAAGTTTGATCACAAGAACAAACTCTTTTCCCATCTCTTTAAAACGACCTTCAATGGCCAGTAATGGTAACGTATCAAAGCATGCTCTAGTAAAAGCCTTTCTATATTTAGGATTACTTAGAGCCAACTTCAGAGGACGGCGGAAGACAGGAAGGCCTGGCGGGAGCTGGTCCATGGGGTCGCGAAGAGTCAGACTCGACTGTGCGACTGAACAACAACAACAAGATTAACAAAATAGGAAAATATCCAAGGTGGGTGAAATAGCTATTTATAAATCCCAGAGATTTTCAAGTCACCTATCAGTTTGCACCCACTGATCTAACAGTCTTTGCTTGATAAGACACTTAGCTGTATGAAATCCAAGAGATCTTAAATAGTCGACTGAGAAACCAAGATTGGCCACTATCCTCAGAACAAAACCACATCAAGACCTTCATTTCCCCATATGCCGACGTTAATAGTTCAGAAGCCATATGAAAAATAATCTTCAGCAAAAAAATGATAGTTATTTTATAAACTAAGGTTGTTATCTGGGGTAAAGATAATGCCATTCTTATCATCTCAGAGGGTGTTGAAGGAGGAACAGCAAGAAGCCTACACGTAAACTTGTTTTGGGAGATTTCCAAAGAATGAAAGTTTCCCAAGGCCTATACTGGCGCATCATATAAAAGCCTAGGTAATAGCTGCATTTTATGAAACTCTTTTATGAAACTGCAATAAACCAATGGTGGCTTTTTCAAGGTTATGTTTAGCATGATTTATACGGGAAGTCAAAGAACCAGATTGATGAAACAGCACACCTAGATATTTAAAAGCGGAAACTTGTTCTAGTGGTTTATCATCCATTTTCCAATTATAATAATGAGGTCTTTTAGCAAATACCATGACCTTGGATTTATCATAATTTACATACAGTAGATTATCTTTACAATATGAACTAAAATGCCTAAGTAATCTTCTAAAGCCAATTTGAGTATGAGAGATTAACACAGTGTCATCTACATAAAGGAGGATGGAAATATATTTCTCACCTATGTTAACTGGGGAAAACTCAGGACCTGAGAGATAGTCTACTATGGTCCCGTTCACACGCGGCGATTTGGGCCAGTTGCGGGCCAGTTTGAGGGCGGATCAAAGCAGCGCGATCACACCACAACATCTGGGAAGCATTCTGCTTCCGCCCCCGAACTGGTCCTTTCTTGGAAAAAGCACCTCAAGTTGACACCACCTACCTCGGTGGTTCAACGAGTAGACGCGCTGCACTCCGGGCGTCTGATCGCCGGCGCTCCCTTGCGCCGGCTCAACCCTGGCCCGGAGCCGAACTGTGCATGCTCGGACATGCGCAGTTCGGCCGGCCCCCGGGTAGGGCGTGTTTTCTCCCCGGCGTTTGATCGCGCCGGGGAGAAAAGGCGGCGAAGCCGGAGGATCCGTGGGATCCCGCCGCGCCGTGTCAACATTGGCGCGGCTTTTAAAAGCCGCGCCTTCAAGCGCCTTTTCCCCTGCGTGTGGCAGGGGCCTGCATCATTCTAATATAGATTAAAAAGAAGTGGGGCCAAGATGCAGCCTTGTCGAACACCTTTGGTTATTTTAACTGAGTTAGATAGTTGATCATGAGAACCAAATCAGATTTTCATACTTGTATCAGTATAAAGACCATTTATACGGATGAACAAGTGTGATATACAATCATACGTTGGTGGGATATGTTTGTTTAGGAAAATATAGTGATCAAGGAATCCCTCCTTGGCCAATTACTTTTCTCTTGTATAATGACATGAAATCTGTTCAGAATGACTTCAACATGAGGGATATATAAACCTGGAAGCTGCTAACTCAGTCCCAAGAAAGATCTCCAGTGCCCAGGGAGTGATTCCATACACATTGAAAACCACCTTTCTGGTGAATCCTTCCATCCTCCCCACCTGTTGCAAAAACCTATATCAAATGTATTTTATGCCGACGATGCCGTTTTGTTATCTCGGTCATATGTTGGGCTGAAATGTTTGATGAACGCTTTTGCATTTTACTGTTCTCAGGAGCCACTGAACATAAACTACTCCAAAACCAAATTATTTTTTTTTAAGGTGTACCGTTTTTCTTGGTTACTAAATGGCCAGTTGATCGAACAGGTTAATTCCTTTCGTTACTTGGGTGTGCTTTTTTCTTATAATTTGTCCTGGAAAACTCATATTACTGCTGCTAAGAAGCTGGCATCAATACATTCATCTGCCCTCTTAAAAATTGTATGGACTATGGGTGGTAACTTTTTACCTGCTGCCATTCGTGCTTATCATGCAAAAGTGGTTCCCCAATTACTCTATGGTGCTCCTTTATTTATTACTAGGGTCAACGACAAGTTAGACTCCTGTTTAACCTCTTTTCTTTGTTCTCTGTCTAATCTCCCCTCATGTGTGTCTGGTCCAGCTATTTGTGTGGAATTTGCTGAGCAGTCCTTAGAAGCAAAGGCTTGGATAGCAACTTCTTTCTTTAGGCTAAAAATACTCTATTCCCTGGAGGGATTTTATTTGCACCTTTTAGCTAAGGACAGTTTTCGAAATTCATGGCTGAAACTGGTTGATGGCAGATTATAAAATTTAGGATTTCCCCCTGAATTTTTCAATCAAGTAGACTACCCGTCTGCACGGAAGCAAATTAAATCTAGTGTTTTACACTTAGATAAATGGAGTACAAGTTGCCGACCTCGATGGGTCTGTTCTTTGTATTATTTAGGTCTTCCAATTCCAGAATCTTTGCCCTCTTACTGTAAATCTTTGATGGTCCCCAAATATAGAATATTGTTTTCCAAGGCAAGATTAAATGTTTTGCCTCTTGGGGAACTAGCGGGCAGAGGTCCATCGGTGGCTATTAGTCACAAGGTATAGATAGGGACTCCGGGGCAAGTGATGCTATGTATTCTTGGTGCTTTGGGGGGGGGGGCAATAGTGTGAGGGGTCCTAGTGTCCTGGCCCCACTGCTGGACCTCCTGATATCACCTGGTATTTTTGGCCACTGTGTGACAGAGTGTTGGACTGGATGGGCCATTGGCCTGATCCAACATTGGCTTCTCTTATGTTCTTATTCCTAGGGACTCCTTTTTCAGAACGACTTTGTAATCATAATTCAGGTGATTTGGAGACAATTTGGCATTTTTTCATTGATTGCAGAAAACACAATATGGTTCGAAACAGATGGATCTCAGTGTATATTCAGAAATGGAGCCCTAATCAGGAACTTGTAGCTAATATCTTAGCTGATACTGATCCAAATGTGACGTTGGCAGTGGCAAAGTTTTTATCTATAACTCTGGGTGGTATTAAATGAATTGACTCTTTTAGGCAGTTAATATATATTTGGTAACCAAATTGCTTAATTTAGGCTAATACACTGATTCAAACTCTTTCCACAGTCCTTCAGAACAGAGGCTCCCACCTTACTATTTGAAGATATGTTTGTACTTTGTGGAGATGTGTATTATGAGCTCAAGCCAGACTAACAAGCTGCCTAAACAGCTACAACTCCCAGTGGACACAATGTGAGAGTGTTATCTCATGAAAGGCAATCCAATTTCCTTTCTTTTTCATTGGAAAGCTGAATTGCATGCCGCCTGCTCCTACCATGGTGGAATCAACACCACCAAGCTTAAACTAACAACAAGCTTGTAATAAAGATGGTTGCTCTGGACTTTTTCAGTGCCAAGATGGCTTGGAGTTTTGTATGTTCTAGTTCACTCTATTTATTTATTTATTTATTTAGGAAAATGTTATGCTACCTCTTCAGAGACCTCCCTGAAGTGGCTCACAACTAAAGCCATACAAAAATGAAAGAGCCATTAAAACAAAGCATTAGAAACAAGCCAGAACATAGAAACACATTTTTTAAAAACAGGACAGAGGATACGAAGGTGCCACTGAACAAATACTTTGACCAACAGCAGAATACTACATAAGGTAGATACATTTATGTTACCTTAAACTTTGTGGGGTGGTTGTCTGGGACACTGTCTTTCCACAGGCAGCTACAGCAACTCCCCATGATGTCAACACCTTGGACAAGTCCTACAATGTAAAGAAAAATAATTAAAATAACAATCACACCAAATTCAGCTTGTAAAACTAAACCCCCCCACTACCTCCCCACACTTCTATTTAAACCTTGTAAATTTTCCATCCATGGTTGCAGAGGAGAGAAGGGGAGGGTACAAGAGTGCATGTGAGTGACAGCACAGATTATCTGCAACAGAACATGTATAGCAAGAATGCTGATTTTCAAACAAGAATATTTTCATATTCCGTTAGCACCGAGAACAATATACTACGAAAGGTATCTGTTGCAGACAAAAAAAAGTGACACAGCTGTAGGGGACAATTTAATTACTTGCTCTCTTTAGGATAACACAATAAGAAATGCACCTAAATCAGGCCCTAAGGCTAGATTTCAAAGACAAAATCCAGTTCTAGAACTTTTACGTTTGGCTTTATCCTTACCCAGCCATGGTCTCTTGTATCTTTTAAGGGAAGGGAAGGAACTCCCACTTTACTGCCATAGTCCTCTGCTGGGTGTCATGGTAACCAGGATTTCAGGAAGACCCCTACAACTTCACAGGATCTGTGCCATCTTCCACCTGATATGGAAAATGGTAACACAGTGAATGCACCATTGGCAGGCCCCTTTTTTGCTCCCACAACCCAAACATCATTTATTGTTATCACTCTTTCTTAATAGTACTCTAACAGGCCTCAATCAGAAATGTTTGCTATTGCACACACACCCCAGTTTATCATTGTGAATGGGACAGCTAGAAATTTACCGTAAAAAATAAAGCATGGGTTCACAGAGGTACTGTTTTAAGTTTTGCTACATTCTGCACTAATTTGATTTCCCACTTTGATCCTCTGCATTTCTATTGTATGCTCAAAAGCTTACCAGGAAAAGAATTGTCTTTGAGAAGTAATCCAACGATCCAGAGTCATTTTACAGCACTGGGATACCAGTCAATTGATCATCTACTATTTGATGGCAGGGAAATACTGTCAAATATTCAGGAAGGCAAGAATGCCCTTGTGTAGATAAGGTGTTCACTCTTTTACTCTTTGCATCAGAATGTGATTCAATAGCAAAGGCTCCTTGTTCCCATCTCCTGCATAGGTTAAAGTTCACCAATTAGGAAGAGATATCCTGCCCTCCTTATAATCATAAATGCATCCAACAACTGTCTTTTATAGTCAGTACATGTATTTTATTTGTTCAACTTTAATTTTAAAAAGTTTTGTAACTATTAGAGCTATCTTTGGGTTTGGATGATAAAATCCAAGAAGAATAGTTCGATCTCTTGCATTCCATTTAAATACATTTTATTTGGCATTAACAATAGTTAACCATAATGATTTAGAACTTAAATTCTAATGTTTCATACAACATGTTGTCGAAGGCTTTCACGGCCGGAGTTCATTAGTTGCTGTAGATTTTCCCGGATGTGTGGCCGTGGTCTTGGCATTGTAGAACCTGACGTTTCGCCAGTAACTGTGACTGGCATCCTCAGAGGTATAAACACAGAAAGATGGAATACTCTCTGTGTCAAGTAAATGCACCCAATCCTGAAAATATGATTGCCACATAACTTCAGTGATTATGGGCATGGATCATGATTCTCCTTACTTATATGCATTGGTAGGATAATATAATTTAGCATAACCCAGTGACGGACCTACAATCATACCAAAGTTTTTTTACTAGAATTGATCATTATAATGAATACTTAAAGGGTTAATACTACCCAGAGCTATTAGTGTCAAACATAAAAGTAAACACAAAGCGGGTTTTCAAACTGTGCTCCGGGGCTCCTTCAACAAGAAGATCAGCAATGCTGGCAAACTTTGTGGAAAAACAGCTCACCCACCATGACGAGTTTTGCCATGTAAAGGACAACCTCAGAGGAGGACTGGATGTGTTCAAAGTTTTTAAATCTCTGTATTCCAAGGTTTTTTGTAGCAATTTTTTTCATTTACTGGCTGTGGCCGAAAATCCTTATTCCATTCAAGCACAATAAAAGTTATCAACTTACAAACTGGAAAACAAACAAACAAGCCTATAATTTCCTAGGTTCTCAACAAAAAAACCTCTCTGCCCTTCTCCAGTCCTCTGGAAGCTCACCTGTCTTCCATGTTTATGTTGGCTGCTTTTCCTGTTGCCTCCAGCTTGGGTGTAAATTATACTTCCTTTGCACAGGCATGAAGTGCCAAACATTCTGTAACCAATTAATATACAACACATATCACTACAGTATTGTGCAAGAATGTCCTTCAAGTTACCCCCTTACTGTGTCTCAGAATATTTTCATGTAGCAACAAGTATACAAAAATATACCATGCTCTGCTCAAAGTTAACCAAAAATGAAAAAAGGTACGGCTATGACATACTAATAATTTTTTTTGTTTAAAAAATGGCTGCCATTCTTTAGAATAGATTTGGCCAAGTCATCTCTAAAATTTCAAGTGCTTTTGCGCAACTAAAAAATAATAAAAGATATCATGTATATCTTCACAAAAGACAGTTGCAGGAGACTGGGTGTCAAAAACTGAGCCTGGATCACTTGTTTTGATGGCTCTGCTCCCCCCTGATCCAGAAGACCAGCTTCAGTGAAAGAGCTACCAATGTGCCAAAACAGCAATAGCTTAAACCCTGTGCTACAGGAAATTTCTTTCGTGATGTATGCCCTATTACTGTTAGCAAATGATAGTTTGCCACAACTCTGACACCCTGTTGCGCCAAATGTTAAGAAAAGAACTGATACAGAATGTAATTAAAATTAAGCTAAATTGAAATCAAAATATAACAGGCTTTAACAACAGCCCCCAGCTTACTCCCATGGAAGCTGTATTTTGATGTATCAATGTGTGCACACATACAGCTAGGATCAATATGAAAAGCTGATTTTTTTCCAATTGGAGTAGTAATGAACTACTAGCCTAAGAGAATATAAATCTATAAATAAATAAATAATAAGTAACATGACTCAGCCCTGCAACTCTATGAAAAGCTATGGATATTTCTAGTATAAAGCAGTTGGTTTGAAGGCAGCAAATGTGTAGGAAACAAGCCAGACAGGATTAGTGAACTATCCACCCTAAGCACTTAGATGGGCATATGCTATGCCTTCCCTGGAATCTAAGTTGTAGACTTGTATTAAAGGTTAAAAGGCTGCCAAAGGAGCACAAAAAAAATGCCTAGCAACTAGAGGACGGCAGGGTGTCTTAAACGGGTAGGATCCCCAAACACAGTATCTTATTGCAGAACCTGCAGACAGCTGTGATGATGTATTGCATTTAGTATGGGGGTTTTTTTTAGTATTCCTTCAATAAAAGAGAAAATATCTTGCCTTAGCAACAGTTGGGTAAGAGTATATTTCTCCCAATAAACTCAGAGGGACTTCTTTTTGAGTAAACATGCATAAGAGCAGGTTGCAATGTCATGCATCTTGCACATTTTTATGTTATCCCTCCTTCTAAGGAGCTCAGTATGACATACACGATTGTCCCCTCCTTCATTTTATCCTCACAATAATACTGTGACCACTATAAGGTTTAGGCTGAGAGGGACTGACTGGCATGATATCATCCAATGGGATTCATAGCTCAGTGGAGACTTGAACACAAATGTCCCTGGTCATAATCTGACCGCACCACCACACTGGTGTCACTGTAATTGTTAATAAAATTAGCAATTCCAAAACCATTTGTTAATTCATTTGCCATCCTAGTAAACGATGTATCCTTGAAAACACATTTGACTGTAATGATATTAGGGTTTCATGAAGTATTTCTAATATTTCACAGGAATCCCCCCACACCATTATTTCCAGGATTTATATTTTCCACCCATTTTACACCAGGGGAAAAAACCACCATCACTACCACTTTTACAAAAATTCCCCGTTGGGCTTTTACTTCTCTTGCCACAATGTCAACAGATCTCGGTGCCCTCTCACTTTAACTCACTTTAACTACTGCCATGGCCTCTTCAGTAGACTCAAATATACTACAGCAATTTCCTCTTGATGTGTCAGGTAATGAAATCAACCACCCTTTCCCAGGAAACATATTATGAGTTTCCTGATCATTCAGACACATTTCAGTATTGCCTCCAATCATCTCTCTTCAACATGTAATTATTTTTAAAATATGCAGTGACTCTTTTAAATTTAGTGTTAGAGGGTGTTGCCATAGTCAACCACAGACAAGTTTTAAAAAGGGCAAAACAGAAATGTGGTTGATAACATTCAATACTGCAATCAATGTAATCAAGTTTGCTCCAAGAATTAAACTAGCCTCCCACTGCCAGGAATTAGGAAGACACCTTTGCCGGGTTAAGAAGGAAGGGTTGCACACCTCCGTTGCATAGTCACTCTGACTCGACATGGCAAAATTATCCTGAATACCAGGGGTCTTGTTGTAGAAAAAGAGCTGCCGGAGCTCATTAGCATAACTCATTAGCATAACTTATTTGCATATGCCACGCCCCCTGACATCACCGGAAGTGACAGAAGGCCACACCCCCTGACATCACCGGAAGTGTGTCAGAAGGCCCGGCTACTTACCCTCCTGCTTCATCCTCATTCCCAAACGGAATGAGGATCGAAGCAGAGGGCGGGGTAAAGAAGGGGGCGGGGCTTCACCACGTGACCGCCCCGCCCCCTAGAGGTTCTCTTCCGGAGCTCCGTACCTGAGAGCTCCCCCCCGACTAGAGCCCTGCTGAATACTATACGCAGCTGACATAGTGAAACAGAAGGCTCTGAACTTCATATGCCTTTATACATAATTCTACATTCACTCCTTCTGTACCCTTTGTCTATTGCTGCATCCATCTACTGAAATTCCTCAGTAGCCTATACGGAAGTTGTATGCACAAGGTGTCCTTTCTGAATATGTATCACCTCTTCTAGTTCCTTGTCCAATGTGCTCCACTGATTCTGTACTAATACAAGAACTAAAAGCAGACAAAATTCGATAGTGCTATGTAATACCTATGGTAAAGGTAAAGGTTCCCTTGCTCAAAAGCCAGTCAAATCCGACTCTAGGGCTGCGGTGCTCATCTCCGTTTCAAAGCCAAAAAGCCAGCGCTGTCCGAAGATGTTTCCGTGGTCATGTGGCCGGCATGACTAAACACCAAGGCGCATGGAACGCTGTTACCTTATCACCAAAGTGGTACCTATTTATCTACTTGCAATTTCTTGCTTTCAAATTGCTAGGTTGGCAGGAGCTGGAACTAGAGACGGGAGCTCACTCCGTCTTGTGGCACCCGGGTCTCGAACTGCTGAACTACTGACCTTCCACAGCCTGCAGTTCAGCATCTTAACCACTTGAGCCACAGCAGCTCCAATACCTATGGTGGCCTGGGATAATGAGATACAAATCTCCAAATAATTGTAGTTATACAAGTGATGGATATTCTCAGGGCTCTGTACAGGGGAAATCAATGGGATTCAGTAATCCCTAGGTATAAAAACTGTCATGAAACACAGAATTATTAGGCACTTTGAGAAACAAAGCCTGCTGAGGGAAAATCAGCATGGCTTCTGCAAAGAGAAGTCCTACTTCACCAACCTGTTGGTGTTCTTTGAGAAAGTGAACAAGCATGTAGACAAGAGAGACCTGATAGACACTATATACTTGGACTTTCCAAAGGCTTTTGACAAAGTACCTCACCAATGACCCCTGAGTAAACTTAACAGTCATGGGATAAGAGGACTGGTTCTCTTAAGTAAAACTGGTTAAATTAGAGGAAGCAAAGAGTAGGAATCAATGGACAGTTCTCACACTGGAGGAAAGTAAGCAGTTGGGATCCCACAATGATTGGTACTGGGGCTGGTAGTATTTAATTTATTCATAAATGATCTGGAATTAGGAGTGAGAAATGGAGTGGCCAAGTTTGTAGATGACACAAAATTATTCAGGATGCTGAAAACCAATGCTGATTGTGAAGAGCTCCAAGAGGATCTCTACCAGGGATGGGCACAAACCATTCCCCACTTCACAAACCAGTTTGGGTTAGTGAAGTTTGTGGATCCCCCCCCCTTTCTGCTGGGGGCAGCTCCTCAAGGCCAGCAGAATGGAAGGGGGGAGAGCTTCCAAAACCCATTTAAAAAGAACATTTTGACAGCAGGCATCCTGTGGGAGTGGAGTCCAAGTGGCAAATTTGTCGCTTGGTCTCCACTCCCGTGCTACTTGGACTCCATTCCCACATGGCACCTGCTTGCAAAACCCATTTAAAGGGAATGCCTGGAAGTGGGGGGTGGAGAGAGAGAGGGATTGCTGAAATGGCTTGCATCTATTTCGATCTGTTAGGCTGAAATAGATGCAAGCCATTTCAGCAATCCCTCTTGCTCCCCCCCCCCCGCTTCCCACCACAAACCTCCCCAAAGCCACATGGAGGGTCATGGATAAGGGATGGGCATGAACCTCAGTGACAAATTCATGACAAATTTAGGTTTGTGCCGCTCCCTAATCTCTACCAATTAGGTGAGTGGGCAACAATGTGGCAAATGAAATTCAGTGTTGGTAAGTGTAAGGTGATGCACATTGGGACAAAAAATCCCAGCTTCAAGTATAGGCAAACTGAGATTGAACTTGCTGAGACTGAAAAGAGATCGTAGGGTCAGAGCAGAAAGCTCAGTAAAAGAGTCAACCAAGTGTGCTGCAGCATTGGAAAGGGCAAATTCTTCTTTGGGGATTATTAGGAAAAAGATTGAAAATAAAACAGACAATATTATAATGCCCCTGTATAGATCTATGGTATGGCCTCACTTGGAATACTGTGGGCAGTTCCAGTCACTATAGCTCAAAAAGGACATCACGGAGCTGGTACAGAAGAGGGCAATCAAAATGATTATGGAGAATACATCTATCAGTGGCTACTAGCTGTGAAGATTAAAGAGAACCTCCATGTTCAAAGCAGTTAACCTCTGAATACCAGTGCCAGAAGGCAACATCAGGGGAAGTCCTCGGCCTCTGTGCTCTGTGTTTAAAACTCCAGAAAAACCTTGTGAGACAGGATGTTATACAAGGACCACTGGTCTGAGCAAGCAGTACTCTTCTTATGTTCTTATGAGCAACTTCACTACAAAGAAAGACAGAAGAGTCTGGGACTTCCCAGTTTAGAAGAGCAACAACTAAGAGGGACGACGACATGATAGAAGTTTATAAAATTATGCATGGGATGGAGAGAGTTGACAAAGAGAAATTTTTCTCCCTCTCCCAAAATACTAGAACTCAAGGGTATCCAATGAAGCTGTTGGACAGAAGGTTTATGATGGACAAAAGGAAATAATTCTTTATGCAATGAGTGGTTAAAATGTGGAATTCGCTGCTAGAGGGTGTGGTGATGGTTGCAGTCATAGACAGCTTTAAAGGGGAATTAGACAGATTCATGAAGGATACATCTATCCATGGCTACTAGCCTTGGTAACTAAAGGGACCATCTACATCCAGAGGCAGTACACCTCTGAATACCAGTGCTCTGGGGAAGGCCTGGGCCTCTATGCTCTGCTGTTGGCCCTCTAGAGTAAGTGGTTGGCCACTGTGTGAGATAGGATGCTGGACTAGATGGACTATTGGACTGATCCAGCAGGGTTCCTTATAAGAAGGAAGAATAGTATAGAGTATAGAAGAAAATAGCTGATTATACAGCTCCAGATATATTATTAATCTGCAGAATAGGAGTTCAGCACATCAAGCCAAGTAACAACCAGTGTCCTTGCATCCTTTTTGACTTCGGCCTGATTATTTGGATTGCTAGCTATTGGGGGGGGGGATGTGTAGATCTGTCCTCACAGAGAAGAGAGAGCTTGTACCTGAAGGGGGGGGCTCTGCAACTTACCTGGATGCTTCTTGCTCCTCGTGGCCCAACTGAGGGCTGCTGGGAGCAGGGGGTGGGGCTTGTTCCATGTGCCCACCCCCTGGGCTCTTTACTGCCAGAGCTCCACTCCTGTGCGCTCTCGCAGGAAATAACCCCTGATCTTATATCTTTATTCATTCTCTGTATCTGCATATTCACTGTGAAAGTGCAGAATCTCCTTCCTAATACAAATACTGGCATGTTGAGAACCACAGTTGTGGTTTTGGTCAAAACTAATAAACAAAAACAAATTTAGGAACATGTTGACTGTATCTACTGAACACTCAGACCGGCTTTTCAGATAGCAATTGAGTAAATGTTACAGGATCAGCACAATGTTCCCAATAAAATCCTAACATTTGAAACATGTGACTTTTTTTTCTAAGTCTGTGCAACATTCAGAAACAAAGTAGGTTAGAGCTAAACAGTTTTTCTGCTGGTGGAAAAGGAATGAGAGGTTCCCCCTGACCACTGAAAAAAGGCTAGGTCATGTGACCTGAATGTAAAGACAAGAGTGGGGAGGGGGGGCTTGGATGAGACTGAAATAAAAAAAGATGCTAGTTCCAACACATTGCTAGGGGGTGGAACTGCTCCCAACATTTCAGCACTGTACACATGATTAAACAAAACCTTGCAAAGGTTTCTATTTTCTATACTTTACAACATAAAAATGAAAAAAACCCTATGGTTTTATCAGGTTAGAACACACATCCACAGTCTCACACATTAAAATCAAAGCATGCAACATTTTAACAGAATTCCAGTGCACTACAAAACTATCTTCCTCTCACTGGTTGCTATTATTTGCACCCGAGCTCTATCAAGCACCCATACACAATATATATGCTTGTCCCCATCTTGCCTTCTCCCTTCTTGCCCTCCACCACAACAATTTGTGCTCGACCCTCAAAATAACCTGAACCCTGAATAATAATTTGTATAAAACAGAATGTTTTTATAATAAAACAGGTACACCTTCGAGAACAGGATTTGGCTTTCTGTGGTACAGGAACTGGATTTTTGTTTATACAAATGAGAACTATTGGTTACTCTTACCTGCAGAGTAGTTAGGGTGGTCACTACTGGATCTAGAGCTTTTTCTGTGGCTACTCCTAATTTACAGAGTAGCATTTATTTTATTTATTTATTATATTTTTATCCCGCCCTCCCCGCGAATGGGCTCAGGGCAGCTAACAAACAAGGGCACGATGTGCCAAGTATAAAACATTAAAACGCATAAAAACAACCATTCCTGGAGTTGTTCCTTCTCCTCTATTTTGCAGAGATGCCACAAATTGTACAAGGTGATTCAGGAGGGCTTTTGACACTGCCACCTAATTTTTAATTACATATGTTTGTTTAGTATTTATAGTTTTAATTGGATACTGTTTTTATTATCATGGTAACCCACATGGAGCCCAGTTTCCAAAAGGGCAGGCTAAAAAAATTCTAAATTAATAAATAAAAACAGATATGGATATATTACGTATTTTAATACATTTTATCCCGCCCTTCTTCCAAGAAGCACAGGGCACTGTACAACATTTCCCCTTCCTCCATTATAACCTCAAAACAATTACCATCTTGAAACAACCCAGTGGGGTAGGATAGGCTGAGAGAGAGAGAGACCTGAGGTCACCTACTGAGCTTTGTGGCAGAGTGGGGATTTAAATCTCAGTTGCCCAAATCCTAGTCCCGTACTCTGAATGCTATACAATGAAAAGACACAGAAGTATCTGTAATGATCATGATAATCAGTGTGAATTTTTCTAAAAGTATCCTACCCCAGTTTATTGAGATCAGTTGAACGACAGGCCATGCATATGGAAACAAATACAACCTGTGTTCATACTATCTCAGAACACACACTGAGTTCCACCTTTATAAACCCACAGAAGTCAAAGGACTTAGATGGGTGCAACCAGGGGTCTTGTTGTAGAAAAAGAGCTGCCGGAGCTCATTAGCATAACTCATTAGCATAACTTATTTGCATATGCCACGCCCCCTGACATCACCGGAAGTGACAGAAGGCCACACCCCCTGACATCACCGGAAGTGTGTCAGAAGGCCCGGCTACTTACCCTCCTGCTTCATCCTCATTCCCAAACGGAATGAGGATCGAAGCAGAGGGCGGGGTAAAGAAGGGGGCGGGGCTTCACCACGTGACCGCCCCGCCCCCTAGAGGTTCTCTTCCGGAGCTCCGTACCTGAGAGCTCCCCCCCGACTAGAGCCCTGGGTGCAACTCTGCTTAGGATAGCACTATTATTTTCAGACTTTATACATCATGTAGTTGCTCTACGGTTAGTCATTGATCACAGAGAAGCTGTGTGCCAATTAGGTGATGTGTAAAAATTATTTATGTTGTGATAAGCACTGAAAAATCACAGAAACTGTTTTGAGTAGTAGTTCTAGACAAATATGACCTCCAAAATAATAATGGCTTTCTGTTTTATGAGCTAGTGGCTTTCTGGCATCACATACTTCAGGGTTACTAACAGAAATTCATTTTCTAATGACTGAACAACACTGTCCATGATGTGGTGGAGAAGAGCACTCCACTGAGTGGTATTTTACTTGCAGTCACTGCCATAAAAGCTAAAACTGATGGCATACTGTCAGCAATCATTCCTTGTATTCTAATAACAACACTGGCATTGTGTTGCATGTAACAAGTTACAATGAAGTATTTTAGAAGGCAACAGAAGAAACACCATGCTGTACCACCTCATTAGCTTATTTATGTTACATGATCTATCTTAAATCAACTCAGGGCAGATAGAAAACATTTCAAACTATCAAAATAAAAGCACACATAAAACTGACAGAATATACATTGTGACAAACAGTCTTGGGGCACATTAAAGACTTAAAACCTTTAAAAATAATACTGTCAATTTTTTGTTGTCCAGAGACCAAATCATTAGATGCATGAAAGCTGATCATCATTATCCTTTATTATTTGTAAATGTGGCTAAATTATACACAGGTCTATGCCCAGGCTAAAGTATACAAGTACACAAGTATCCAACACTCAGATATTAAAAATATAAAGGCATATGCTAAAACATGTCCTGCCATTAGAAACCTTTTACACAGAAGTACCTCTCCTTTTTACTCAAGTCTCTCTCTCATCCTTCACAAAGGAAACCCCACCACCTGACAATATGTTTACCATTCACTCATGGGAGTCCTATGGCTGTTCTTGTTCCTTTGTCTCTCTAACACAAGTCATCTCATTCCCACAACTTAAATAAGATCATCCTTAACTTCTTACACTGTGACATAATCCGTATGCAGTTACAAATGACATATACATCACGAAACCAAAAACTATTAAGGACAAGCTAGACTATGGCATGGATGAGTGGTTCCTATCACACCACTCCAGGAGAATTTTGTGACATTTGAGACCCATTAGCCAGTTCTAAACCCTAAAATACTCAGCCTTCTTCTGCAAAAACCCTTGTTGGGGCATCATCCACAACCAGAGCTGCAGAAATCCCATGAGCATGTACAAAATTACTGGCACCTATGAGTTTAAAATATGCAGGCCTGCCTCCTAAAAATAAAACGTAACTGATTCTCACAAACATAATTTTGTTTCTAAAAACCCTGACCCACTAAACTTTTTGGCCTTTTCCTTCAATGGCATAGCAGTAGGGGGGATGCAGGGAAAATGGCAGCTGATGGAGAACAGTTAACTCCACTGCTAGTGAGAATACCTCTGCATTCACAGCAGCAATGATGGGAGAGAAAAGGAACCCTGGCTAAGTGGATGCAGCCTGAAAGGGATGTCCTTCTGTTCAGACAATATCTTGCAACTGGAACTGAGTACCACACTGCCACTATTCTCAGTGTTCAGTCTGGAAAACAGGGCCAATCTTCAAAACATGGCTACTACTGGGGCAAGAGCGATGATGACCACCAGACAGCAAACAGGATGGTTCAACAGCGCAAGAGGTGGCAATTCATGGGCAGCTGGCACACTGGCTGTGTGTAGTGGAATGAGTGATGATGGGTGACATCATAACGCAAGGCGGATGGTTAAGGGATGGAGAAGACTATCCGAAGGCAAATCTTGTGAGGCAGCAGTTGAGAAAAGTATTATGTAGGATATGCAAGTATGGGGGGGCGGCACTTCAAAGTGAGAATAGTCAGTGATAACAATAACGGTAAGAAATACTGGGTTATATGGAAGATGGAGGGGCTGTCCTGGGCATGGATTCTCGAGAAAGCAAGTGTGCGTGCGGATGGGGGGTTGGTGTGGTGTCGTAAAATGATATAGTCTCAAGGAATACGATGAGGAAGCTTGGCGAGGCCGGGTGCACGGAGGAGAGGCGGACTGAAACTATGGATGGTTCGGGACGGGGGG
>NW_015163642.1:142683-174165 GCF_001447785.1 Gekko japonicus | reverse complement strand
CCCCCCCCCCCCCGTAACAAGGTTTTGTGCCTTTTACTCATTGTCTCGTGTCCTGTCGTCTTCCGAATGCAGAGTTGAATTTTAGCTCCGAGTCGGTTTTTGAATGCCAGACGTCAAACAGGTTGTCGTAATATGAGAGTGCCCTTGAGCATGGAAAGAGTGCTTTCTCCTCTCCGCCCATTGTTCAAAAGGAAACTGTCTAAAACCAGGGTCCCATTTTTAGAAAGTAAACATTGACGGCGGGAATAAAGACTGTACCTTTAGATTCTTTCGTGCTGGAAGGCATTGGCTATAAACAGTCGCGCTACAGAATGACCATTCACATAACTGAACAGAATACCATTGTGTAAAACAGGGTTGCCAGCTCCAGCTTGGGAAATACCTGGAGATTTTGGCGGTGGAGCCTGCAGAGGGCGGGGTTTGGGGAAAGAAGAGACTTCAGTGGGGTATAATGCTATAGAGTCCACCTTCCAAAGCAGCCATTTTCTTTGGATGGACGGACCTCTGTCGCCTGGAGATCAAGTGTTATCCCAGGAGATCTCCAGCCACCACCTGGAGGTTTGGCAACCATAGTGTAAAACGAGTGCATCCCTAACTTAATGCCAGCACTTCGAGTACTGGCCCTCTAGACCCAATGTCTCATGTAGCTAAATGTATGAATGGCTTGTCTTTGAAATGAGAGGAAACCTGGAAATCATTCTCTGATGTTCAGGCAATGAGTAATGAGCCTCCATGGATGAACACACATGAAACTGTCTCTCAGAGACAGAGTATATTTACCATCTATAGTTCCATTATGTGCTAACCTGGATGGCCCAGGCTAATCTGTAACCAATCGGCCCTGATTAGTATTTGCCTGAGAGACCACCAAGGAAGTCCAGAGGCAGGCAATGCAAACTACCCCTGAACGTCTCTTGCCTTAAAAACCCTACAGGGTTACCATAAATCGGTTGTGACATGACAGCACTTTATACACATATACATAATTCCATTCTAAGGAACTCTTTCTATCTAAATTCTGCTGTGTTTCCCAATATTTGTTCCTGCATGCATTTTCGAGATACAGCAAATTCAAAAGATATATTACTGACTTTTTGTAAGCAAGAGACAGAGAAAGAACCCCTGGGCAATTTTTGCCCCACTTTAATTTCAGTTTTTGGTTTCTCCAAACACAATAACCATGTTTGAAATAAAATCAAAGCAAAGACTCCTGAAGCTGGTGGGGGGATAGCTGATAGCAAGAACCCCCAGGCAATAGCAGATAAAAATTCTGGTGGTATTTTCTACTCATTTGTTTTTTATAGAATGTTGTGTGAAGCTTTCTGAAACACCTAATCCCTGGGTAAAAGACCTTCCCTTCACCTCCACCCAAAAGTTTGGATGGCTTATATGAACAATATCTTAATTAGACTTTTTGCATGTGAAAACAAGACATTCAGAGGCACAGTCAGAGTGCAGATGGTATACACTACACCCAACTCATGCCACAACAATTATTCAACAATTGACATTCATTCTTCCAACACAGATGGAACATCACACAGACATATCCACACACAAGGCATATAAAAAAATACCCTCCCTTTATGCTGTCTCATGCCAAATGTCACATACGGCTTTCACTCAAACTAATTTGAGCTGGGAAAATATTTTGTTTTCCCTGAAAGAAATCCTCATGGATTTGAATGTCAATAAAAGGTGTATCCTTCTTTTTCCATATATCTTTGTTTATGGCTGTCACCTACCCACACATACCAACGAGTACCAGTAGAATCCCTGTAGAATTAATTTAAAATAATAATTCTCAATAAACACTGCCCACATACCACAGCAAGTGTTCAAACAGATTGCAGAGCATGATGTCTGTTTAGAGCCCGGTTCTCTAGCAATGCCCTTCAGTGCATTTACTTGTGCCAGGTTTTCCAGAGTGGGGGTGGGTGGGGATTTCCGGTCTGTGGATCAGCGATGGTGGTCGCTCTCCCCGGACCTTGGGGGAACGGCTCACACACCAGCGGTATGGAGGGGTGCTACCTCAAGTGGCACTCACACAGAGCCTTTGCAATAGGCTCCAGGCCAGAGGGCTTTTGAGGGGCAGCCTCTTCGATGGCACAGTGCCGGAGAATTGAGGCGTCCCTCCTCCCTGATGATCCTGCTGCTGTGTGGCCCCTGTGTGGCACAAGCTGATTCAACTGGGACAAGTGCTGGAGATCAAGCGGAAAAGTGATTACTGCGATCGAGGTCAGAGAAATGACCAACAATGAACGTGAGTTCAAAATAAGCGGAATAATTTAAAAGCGAACTACCCCCCCCATGGGAAAAGCAGAGCGCAAAGAGGGACGCCTCTTATGCGAATGGAGAGATAAGCAAAACGAAGGGGCAGGGGGGGAAACAAGCAGCGGTCTTGTTATGAGAAACTTACTTGAGCGCTGACATTGAGGCGACAATTTTTTGAGTCCGTGAGAAGCAGTTTGGAATTGTAAACAATCGTAAAAAATGGCGGCCTCACAAAGGAAGTTTAAAACGAAACTTGCGGGTTAATCAGAGTCCAAAACCGGAAGAGGGAGCAGACGTCATGAAAATGTTAGCGGATATGCTCAAGCTGGTGGTGGAGCAACTCGATGGTATTAACCAACAACTGACTTCCTTGAATCAAAACTTCGCATCTCAGCAGTGCCAACTGGCAGAGACGGAGAAGAAGGTGGAGCATGCAACCAAGAGAATTAAAGAGATAAACACCACAAATAAGAAAATGAAGAAAAGAATGGGGGAAGTTGAAGCAAAACAAAACTTTCAAGAAAACCGTTTGCTGCAGCTACAAATGGAAAAAGCCAATATGATTCTCAGATTCCAGGGAGTGCCTGAATCGGAAAAGGAGGATCTTAGGAAGCTTCTCAGCGAGATTATCGCCCCAGTAATAGGCTCAACAGCAGATGAGCTAGTAAAAGAGATGGAGACTGCCTATCGGGCATACTCCAATTATATTTTAAAAAATAGCCTGCCTGGAGAAATTGTGGTCAGATTCTCAAGAAGACAGACCAGAGATGCTATTTTAAAAGTGACTTCAGCAACTCCACTGAAACTGGGGAATACAAACATTAAAACTTTAAAAGACATTCCATTTGAAATTCGCCAAAAGAGGAAAAGCTGTAAGAACTTAATTTCTTTTCTTCAAACCAATGGAATTTCATACAGGTGGACGATCCCAGAGGGTGTCATTTTTAAAATCAATGACAAAAGAGAAAAGATTGACTCCATTTTTAAAGCCAGAAATTTTTTGAGACGTCAGTTGGGATCGGGGGAAGAATCCAAAGAGGAAGAATCGAAATCAAGTGACTCTGCTACCTCTGGAACGGATGAAGACTCTGCTGTGGAAACAGGTGCAGGCGCAATGAAAGCTACATATGATTTCAGAGACAGAAAACCGAAGTAAAGGCAGAAGGACTCTGAAAATGGCCTTTTAAAGCAAATAACAAGAAGATGCTCAGAAAGTTCTCTCACAATAACTAATATACTAACACTGAAGCCGAGACAAACAAGAACTCTACAAGTATATTGTTGTACTAACACTTTTATTAATAACATTTAGATTAACACGGATATAGTCTTCTCCTCTTGGGTTCTTAGTATAGTGTGGTTATCATTCCTTTATCCTTAGATGTAGTCCCCTTCCCTCATATTTTCTTTGTAGTTTGGTAGTCTAATATAAAAATAATAAAAATATCCCTCCGGGGATTAAAAAAAAAGAGTGGGTGGGTGGGAGGAATAACAGGCCTCAGATGTTATTTCCCTTTGATGTCAAAAGTATTGTCCAACTTTAATCTTAACCCACTACAAATATATGCTTATTGTATTCTTAAATATAAGTTTGGAACAAAGTTCTCAGACAAAATACTATGTGCAAACAAAACTAGACAGTTGTTACTTGTTAACAGTCACTTTTCTGTAGTCTTGGCAGAATAAGAGTAAAGAAACACTGACAGGTCTGGATAGATGAAATATACTATGATTTTGTTTTTAAAAATCGTGTCTCAGTTATTTTTTATCCTTCCCCATAAACATCAAATGGTATAATACCGCCTGACCTCATCACATCTTGGAAGCTAAGCAGCGTCCCTAAGCTGCCCAGCGGAGGAATGTCCCCCAGAAAGTTATGCCACCAAAAATCATGGTGCAGCCCAGAGGCACCCACGGTACTAATGAAGGCACCCTTCACCAGGTGCCACTCCCCTGCTGTCCCATATCTCACAGGATATGAGTGAGCAATGGTGACACCTAGTGTGCAATATTAACCCTAAATCATATGCTGACAAATGACGCACAGTTGCATCTCATGGAGCAATGTTGGGTAGCCACGTGGCTGTGGGACTTAGCATCTCTCACCATGGTAGCCGCTCACTCACACTCACACCTGGAAGCAATTACTCACCAACAGGATACACAGGTGAGAGGAGCAGCTGCAGAGCAGGATACTGTTCCCCTGAATGCCAAATTGGCAGCCCTCCCTCAAATTCTGCAGTGCCCTGTATGTTCCGACCTGCCGAATCCCTGGAGCAAGCAGCTGTGGATGATGCTCCACAATGGGCAGACACCATGTCCTCAAATCGGGATGAGGTGGGGACCACAGGAGATGAGGGGAGCTGGCTGGGTGGTGGACCAGCCCAGGTGCTGTAGCCACTGCAGTCCCCAAGAGAGATGGAGACTCAGACCTGCTGTCAGGCCCTGGGCACATAGCCTCCAGGGCACATAGCATTCCCCACCTTCTCTTCCATGTGGGCGGTGATCAAACAGGGGCAGCTAGAGACCTAGCTTGAATAGAGGGATGCTGTGTCCCATGTTCTTAGTGAGAACCACCAAGCAGTGCAGGTGCCCAGCAGCAGCCCCCAGAGCTGCTGCCAGCCCCTCCAAGCACCTGCACTGCTTGGTGGTTCTCACTAAGAACATGGAGGGCAGACAGGTAAGCATTGGGGGGACTGCTGAAGGATCAGCTGGCAGCAAGTCATGGCCTCATGCCAGCCCCCAGCCCTGCAGCTCTCTTCCCACCTTACAGGTGGCGGGAAATACCTGGGGAGCACCCAACCTCAGCAGTGTGGCCATGGTGGCAGGAAATGCCCCTGCTGGTGATTGCTGGGCACCTCTGCTTGGGCCCATTTTCCCTTTTGTTCTCCCCATGGCACTCTCCTGGGGGTTGCCCTCCTTGACTCACATGGGGCAGACCTCTTGATGGACCTGTTTGGGATTGCTCCCTTCCCCTCCTTCTCCCCACCTCCAGCTGCCCCCATTCTATTTGTCTGGGTTCTGTGCCTCTAAGGGCTCGAGGTGTATATGCCACAGAGCTGGCTCCAGCCTTGCCTTGCACATCTGCAGGCGGGCCCCCCTGCCTTGTGATTGGGTAGTTCCACCTGTCCTTCATGGCCTCACCATCATCGCCCCCCCCCCCATGTGTGGTGCACAGCTTGCGTCACCAGGTCAGCTCTCAGTCAAAGATCACAATTGCACCCTGCTGAGATTCCACTGCAGTGAACCACACTGACACAGTTCTTTGTGGTAAACTAAATACAGTGAATTTATTTACATATACACAGCTCTCACGGACAAAGTGCTTCACCATACACTCTCACAGAAGAAGAAGTTACAGTGTACAGACTATACACACATATATACATAGACCAGCCAATCGGCTTACTGCTGAGTCGCCCTGATACAGCTCAGCTTTACACCAGCCAGAACCGGTTTGGTCTGGTTACCTGGACTGTCATTCTCTCAGACACCTGTCATTTAGATTGGCATGATCATACACATCACACATGCTGAATACTTATGACATTAGAACAGTCTTGTGGGCAGTACAATGCAATTGCCAGGGACACTGGTCACAGCCTGTCAGGCCCCCCCATGCCAGGTCTTTTGCCCGGCTACCAGCCTCTGCTAAAACTGTTTACGGAACAAACTAGCAGCGTCTCTGTTGTGTGAGCAGCCGGCCACCTCCACTTCAGCCACCCTCAGGATTGTGCTGCCCACCTGCTTCCACATGGGGATGATTCCCCGTTGTCCTCTCATTACCGCTGCAAATGCAGAGGCATTCTCAGTGGCAACAGAGTGCCCGCATGGGGATATACTCCATGTTCTCCTAGGTATCCCCTTGTGCCCACCATTCCCCTGTGGTGGGCTTTTCACTTTTTGTATTTTTTACAGTAGTGGTTCAATCACTGAATGATAGATAACAACTAGTGATAAAAAGCAGCAAAAAGCCTACCAGTGGTGATGGGGGAGGTGGAGGGGAAATGGCATCAATGTGGGTGAAGAGGTTCAGAAAATTATATTTTCCCCATCCTGTGGGCAAACCCACTTTGACCTCAACCACATCACTCCAGTGGCTCCCAAGGTGCTGATGTTGACTTTTAAAGCTCTATATGCCTTAGGGCCAGCATACCTGAAGGATCACCTACTCCTGTACAAACTGACCCAACCACTAGGGTCATTTTTGGAGACCTGGTTTGAGTGTCCCCGCTCTCTGAGGCTAGATGGGTAGCAACCTGGGGAAAGGCCTTATGGGTCATGGAGGACATTTGTTTGACTCCTCCTATCATTGTCTTTTATCAGTGGATGAAGCCTAGTATGCTCTGCTGGGTGTGCCCTCACTAACTGTTATTAGCTCTCCTCTCTGTTTATCTGTTGTTATGTGTCTATATTCTTTTGTGTTTATTTTATGCATTTTTAAAAAATATTATGTGTGTGTGTGTGTGTTATGTATCTTAAACGCTTTTTAATGTCTCAGATGTTTTAATGTTTGTCACTTTGGGGACCCTGAATTGGGTTGAAAGACAGCATAGGAAAATTTCAAATAAATAAATAAATACATAGGCATACCTAACTCTGCATAGGAATGGACTAAAATGATTATTTAGTCATTTGTTACTTAGTAACAAAATACACTGTTACTAGGTGATTTTTAAACTTTTTCTGATCTTTGTAGCATAGTACATACAACCTCATTTTACTTTCTTTTTGAACTGAGATAATTTTTTAAAGGAGATACAGAAAGCAGGAAAAAAAATACAAGCATATCAATACATTCAGAAGGAAGAGGGAAAAGAGGCCCACCAGTGTGGTGGAGCAAAGGCCACAAGAGACAGAAACTAGATAACAATGCTGAGTCTCCAGCGTCACACTGAACCCAAACAGCAGATTAGCCTTTAGGGAGCAACTTTCTAGGGAACCATTTATTTAACATTCCTGGCTCAACATCTTTGAATCGGTTTGTTCTGAGCAAATGTGCAGGACTTTTCATGACAGCCAGTATAGTTCTTAGTGATTAGATTGTCAGATTAGGATCTAGAAAACCCACGTTCATGTCCCCCACCCAGCCATGAAGCTAATCAAATAACCTTGGCTCATTGTTTATTCTAATGTGCAGCAAGTAGTCTTACCAGGGTTCCCAATGCACTCTGGCTCATGTCCTTGCTCTGTGGAGCAGCAGGTAGGAAAAGGGGGGGGCTTAAGCAGGTGGAAGTATCCTTCAGTGACACTCTAGGATTTCCCAAAATCTCTATGGTATTCACTGTAGAGATTGGGGGAAGTCCTAGAGTGGTGCTGACTCCCTCATGTCACTTCCACCTGCTCTGCCAGAAGTGAAGTCATGAGGTTCAGGCTGCTCCCCCTCCCCAGGCTCCACCCCCCCAAATGCACTGGGGATTGTGAATGGAGGGCTGGTAAGCCTAGCAAGATACATTTTGTGCAGCACCAACCACAAACTGTAAACCGTTAAATAAATTTTTGTGCTGATGAGCATATGGAATTTTAATGAAAAAGTAAGCAAGGAAAGATTAAAAGACATTGAAAATGATTAATACTGTTTAATTTTAATCTTCATAACCTTATATATTATAACACTAATTATTTGGCTAGTCAGAGACATTTATTGACTTGCATCCTACCA
Organism: Gekko japonicus; assembly: GCF_001447785.1. Taxonomy (NCBI): domain Eukaryota; kingdom Metazoa; phylum Chordata; class Lepidosauria; order Squamata; family Gekkonidae; genus Gekko; species Gekko japonicus. Next base: position 166,229 of record NW_015163642.1, on the reverse strand, counting down.
CTCTGCTCAGCAAAGCTTGAAGCCTTCCTTCATTCCTCTGATGGAAGTGGCTCTTCCAGTGGAGGAACAGTCAACTTCATTGGAGAAAAGTTCCTTAGTCATCAAGAAGGCTTTCAGCTTTGCTGAGCAGAGTGCAAGGATATAGACCAGTACATAGATACACAATGGGGCAGGGGTCCCCATACTTTTTTAGCCTGTAGGTACCTTTGGAATTCTGACAGAGTGGAAGCCTTCTTGAAGACTAAGCAGCCTTCAATGGAAGTGATTGTTTCTTCACTGGAAGAGCCACTTCCATTGGAAGAATGCTGTTTAGGCTGGAGGCCACAACTACAAAATGGTTGTCTCAGGAGGTGGAGCCACACACAAACAGAGGAAGTCCAAGTGGCATAGTATAAAAAAATACAACTGGAAAGCAAGAATGAAACCAACACTGCACTGGCAGCTGCCACTGAAACAACATTATTTTCATCTGCACAGCCACTCACATCTCCAAGGGCCAATCAGATGCCCAGATGGGTGAGAGCCCCATGAACCTCCAGCTACTTTGTAAAAACACTTGATATGTACAAGGAAATGTGTTTAGAGGTGCCATGGAGTCCACAAGCTCTATGTTGGGGATCCCTGCAATAGGTCTACCAGGTCTAGCGGGATACCTCCTGCCACCCACTGCCTTTGCCAGGCATTACTCAACTGGACAGCAGGAGGAAATTGCAGGGCAAAATATGAGGGGGTGATCTGCATTGCCCGATATGATGTAATCTCTGACATGACCCGGAAATGGCAACATCTTGTCAGGTGATGCTCCTAGCATTCACCCAAAACTCATGCTGGAAGTAACATCATTGCATCTGAGACAGGTGCCAATCCTTGCCTCCCCAGTCTCCCAGTACGCAACCATTACAAAGCAGCACAAATGTAACACAGAAAAGAGGATTACTATGGTGCCCCCCTCACTTTAAACTGAGCAGGTCAAAACTTTGGCTACTGCAGCTACTGCTTGCTGAGCCCTTGAAGTGACTTCTTCCTGCTCAACAGAACTGAATCTTGGTAGCCCTTTATACAGGCTCCTTCTTCTCCTTTTTCTGTGTTATAAAAGCAGCCACAATGTATCACAGGTCCCAGGATTCTTTGGGTTTTCTTTCTATTTGCCAGTTTTAGGTGTGTCCTTCACCTATTCTGGAAAACTAATCCTTCAAGAAAACCTGCATGCCTTCCTATTGGAAGGTCCTGTTCAACCCAAGCTTTTCAGGAGGACTCCAAGATGGTGAGAGCTCAAGTGGGCCTAGGATTGTCAGATTTCGCACTATATCAGGAGACCTCTTCCCAATCCATTTTGTTGGCTCCTGGCACCTCAAGGAGCTGGTGGAAATAAATGGGGGGGGGGAGAGATGGGTGCATAAGTTACATCATGGGACAATCTAGGAGATCCTAGAGCATTCCATGATGTTACTTCCAGTTTTCATTGGAAGTGACATCAATGCATGGGCATGATGCAAGCACACAAGTGTCTCCTAAATACTCCTGGGGGTTGCTAGCTGCAACCTGACAACCCTAGGTAGGCCCAGAACATTACAGGGCTTTACAGACTGAACTGGCCAACAGGCACACAATTTCTCCAAACAATCTAAAAGACAGTTAATGTGCTGCTAGTAATAAATTTATGCCCTGGACCTTATTCAAGAAAATGTTATTGAGGTTCTTATTACAGGCAACAGAAATACATGTTTTTAGTAGCCATTTTTTGAAGAGACTCAATTAGCCCCTAACACCATAGTAGTTTCAATAGTGTTTATACTCCCAATAACCCTTGACAGAGGGCAAATCCTACTCACCTGAATTATAATAGGAACACCAACCTCATGCTAATACTTTTTGTGGAGAAAATACAGATTATTTAATTATTTTCTTTATTTAAAAAAATGTCTATGCTGCCCTTCCACCGAAGGAGGTGGAGGAGGAGGGGAAGAGTTGAATTTATATCCCGCCCTTCACATGGAGTCTCAGAGTGGCCTACACTCTCCTTCCCTTCCTCTCCCCACAACAGACACCCTGTGTGGTAGGGGTGGCTGAGAGAGTTCTGAGAGAACTGCTCTTGAGAGAACAGCTGTGAGAGAACTGTGACTGACCCAAGGTCACTCAGCTGGCTGCATGTGGAGGAGTTAGGAATCAAATCCAGTTCTCTTAACCACTACACCAGTGGCGTGTAGTCCCTGGGGTAGTGAACATCAAAACATCAAAACATTTCAACATTAGAGTCCCTAGAGTAGTGAACATCAAAACATTAAAGCATTTCAACATTAAAACTGCATTTAAAATAAAGTATATATGTAAAATAAGCAACTCAATAAAAATGTATAAACAGACAAACACACATAACGACACAATAAGGGAGACGGGCCAATAACAGTTACTTGTGGGGCGTGACTGCCAAACAAAACAAAAATGTCTTCACCTGCTGGTTGAAGGCAATGATATTGGGAGACAAACAAATCTCCCTGGGGACGATGACTGGAGTAGAAATGTACATTCATATGAGAGAAGGCAGTCTTTCAGGTATACTCTCCCTAAGCCAGATAGGGTTTAAAGGTCAATACCAGCACCTTGAATTGGGCCCAGAAGCAAACTGGAAGCCAGCAGAACCCACTCCAGTCAGCATTCTGGCCACAGCATTCTGTACCATCCTGTAGCTTCCAGACAGTGTTGTTGGGATGACAAAATTAGGGGGGAGAACCATATATGTTACCATGATCTCCATGTAGAAAGGGTGAGATAAAATATATAGACAGATAGAGCTCTAGGCAGGTAGACGTTTGCTGGGAAAAGAGCTTCCACGCATTTTCAGCTGTTGACAGAAATACCGTGAAGCAGAATACAAAATATATGCTGCACTGAGGAAAGTATCACTGGCACATCTGAGTTCTGCCTTGCGATATGATTGTTAAATGTCAACGGATAATAATAATTTAATAACCATAACAATTGCCACCATAATTTCAGGATGAATGCCATGTACAACCCTGGGAACCCTAAAAGTTCTCCTCAGTGTTTCCCAATCCACCCCATATCACCTGCTGTGTCTACCTAATTCCTAACCTAGTTTTATGCAATTTGTGAATTTTTTTTGTCACGATAAGATCTCAAGGGCAGATGTTCATGCCCAGACCCATCTACCAAGCATCTTACTCTTTTCACACAGAAGCAGTGCTGCCTTAAGTCTGAGCATGGGATGTACCAGTGGATGAACTCTATAATGAGCTGGCCAATGCTAAGAAACTCAAAGGTTTCCCAATGCTCCGCCATACATTGATACTGATGTCAAGGTTCTTTTAAAGAGCAAAAACATCTGCACAACATATGAAGTGCTGATGCTTCATCAGAGACTTCAAGGTGACACACTGTGACAAGAAATGGTTCCTATCACTTCAGAACAAGATTAGAAATAGGATTTTCTTGTTAATATTTACAGATATAGTGGTCACTGAATAGCCCTATACTTCAGAGTTAGGGATGCATAGTTACATTTTTATATGTTACTTAGGGTGCAGTCAGATGGCATGCTGGGAGCGGTTTAAATTGCTCTGGCCCTGATGCAGTTTTTTTTAACCTGGAGAATCGGGATCACACTCACCTCCTTGCTCCGAATCGCTGTGCAGCCACATCGCTTCCCGCCGCCCACACGTGGGAGCGTGCATTGGTGTGGTTTCTCTCTCTCTCAGTTTGGGCATGCACACAGGCAGCCATCTGTAGAACTAAAATTTTTGCGCATGCGCAGAACAGCAATTTCCACTTCAACCCGACTGCTATAATACTTCCCTTTAAACTTTAAAGGAACACTTCCCTTTAAATGTTTACCCCAAAAATGGCCTCCATGAGATCCCGAACTGGTCTAAATGCTAAAACTAGGTACCGTTTAAACATAGTTTTTAATAATGCGGTGGCGGACCTCCGCCTATGCGCACACCACCAACGCTTAAAAGAAATGGTGGGCGAAAAGCAGACGCCTCGGGCAGCTTTCAAGTGGGCAGGGGGTTTAAACCGGAATTGGCTCGACACCACAGGAGCGATCAGACGTCAGAAAAGTGTGGCTGGAACCGGAGAATCAGGAAAACACTACTTGGGGACCTGGTATCAAAATACTCTGGGTTAAAGCAGTTTTGAGCCGGAAAGCGACGGCTGGGGTTGGGAGGCAGATGTTGACTGTGTGATCACGCAGATAAAATCCGTTTCTGAGGCGGGCCGAAAGTGGACTAAACGGGCCCATCTGAACGCACACTTAGTTTTTAAGATTAAAAAAAAAGTTGCACATAATGACTAAGAATGTTGTTGTTGTTGTAAAGTCCTATCAAAGACCACCTGGCTGAAGTAAAAATGTCCTCCTATCAGGATCCCTGCCTGCAGTCCTGATATCACTACTAGCCACATGGGGCTGGCCAGAGAACATTGCATGGACAACCATGGCTCAGTGGAAAAGCACTGGGAGAGCAAGGCTAGGGTTTCTGGTTTGATCCGCATGTGGGGAGAAGTTAAAGATGGGCAAAAGCCCTGCAGATGAATTTCTGCCTCCTCAAATGGCAAGATGGGGAACTGGACTCATCATTTTGCCTGCAACACCAGTCCCCCTCTGCTGCAGTCCTGGCAGCAGAGCCCTTACATCCTCCAGGGTTTCCCCACCCATGGTTTATCAGACACCAGCAGTGCTGTGGGAGATTGTGGCACCAGGAGACAAACCCCCCCCCCATCCAGAGCAGCCATGCACATCCCTGGACCAGCCACCAGCTCATTCCTTGTCCATGCTGCATACAGCACCCAGCAGACCATGTGCATGGGGGAGGGGATGGGTACCCAAGTGTGGACTTTGCTCCCAAGGTGGACTCAGGGCGGTGGACAACATTTTAAATAGTACATCCCCATTAATTTAAAACAATTAAACTTGTAAAATCAGATTACAATAATTGAGACCAAGATTTTCAGAGGTGTATAACATACATTAATTTGTATATCCTTACCCCCATAGAGGAAGGAAAAGAAATCTACACTTCCCAGATGTTGCGGTATGATCACGGCCAGAAAATCCGCCTATCTTCCGTCTTTGTAGCGTGGCTAATACTCTGTGTGACCGCAGCCTAAGTCTTGCAGGGTGCAAACCTCACTTGGCAGAGAGTTCCACCAGGCCAGTGCCAGGGCTGAAAAAGTAAGTTCTGATCTGCTGAATGCAATGTCCTTTGGGGGACATACCAGGAGAAGCAGTCCTGTTGGTACATTGGCTCCAGACCATTTAGGGCCTTGAAGAATAATACCAGAACCTTGAATCTGATCCAGAATTCAATCTGGAGCCAATGCAGCTGGCAGAACACCAGTTGAATATGAGCTGTTGATGGGGTTCCCATGAGGACCCATGCCACTGCATTCTGTACCAGTTGTAGTTTCCAAGTCAGCCTCAAGGGTAGCCCTACGTAGAGTGAGTTACAGTTGTCTAACCTAGAGGAGACTGTTATATGGATTACTGTGGCTAGCTTGGGGTGAGACAGGAAGGGGGCCTGTTGCCTGATCTGGTGCAGCAGGAGAAACGCCAGTCTGGCAACATTTGCAATCTGGACCTCCATAGATAAGCAGGCATCCAGAAGCACACCCAGGCTCTTGACGGATGGCGCCAATGTTAATGGGACGTCATCAAGAGTTGGGAGTTGGAACCCTGAGCTTGAATCTCCCCCAACCAGGCACAGAACCTCCATCTTAGATGGGCTCAGTCTCAGCCAGCTCCGCTTCAACCATGGCCTCCAGCCCCATGGCCATGTCTCAGCCAGCTCTGCTTCAACCATCCAAACATGGCCTCCAGCCCCTTGGCCAAGGTGGCTGGGGTGGTATCCATCTGTCCGCCCATCAACAGATATCGCTGAGCCTCCCCTGGGCAACCAGTGCCTGGCAATAGTGACAAACTCCTTTGAGTTTATGAAAATGTTTTCCAATCCATTTTAGATTTTCAAGAAGAAGAGATAATGATCTTCAGACACATGAATGGGGTAATGGATCATGTGAAGAAACACATTTTTCTCCTGGGACATTGGCAAGCAGGAAAACTTCCCCCTATGTGTTTTCCCCCCCTCTGGGCTGGAAAGAAGGAAGTCAGTGTGTAATAACCTTCCAGGCTCACCTTCTTATAAATGCTAATTGAAGTAGCAGGATAGACAATGGGATGGTTAAACATCTCCTCCCCCTTCCCTTCTCCACAATATATGTGGAGGTATCAAATGCTAGAGAGGCTTTAGAAAGACAGATCTCTGGAGACAGGAATAGCTGCTTTGACTTGGGTGGGCGGACCTGGGTCAAGGGGGTGGGGAAAGAGATTTGATAACATTCCTTGCAACAGGAAGGGAAGTTCTCTTGTGGCTGGATCTATCAGGGGAGACAGACCTCTGACCTGAGGTCTAGGGAAGGTGGCTATTTTGTACATCTGGCTGGCCTAGATGGCTGAAGGACAATTGATATTGTAAAAGGTTACTGTGAACTGCAAAGGTTTTTTAGTCAGATTGTTGCACTCTCTAGATTAATAACTATGGTTTGGATATCTAGCACATTCAATCCTTGAATATGTTTGGTGTCTGTCAGAAAAGTATACTCCCTAACCCTGTCTGGCTCCACCTACTTTTGATGTAGCAGCAGAGACTATGAGGCCTCTATTGGGCCCAACATACTTGCTTGGCTCCAATTTACATTTGGAGAAAAGGCAAGGGGGGCATGCAGATCAGAGGCCTTTTAAAATTTCCTTTTGCCCTGTGTGCAGCCCAGAGAGAACATTGGCAAGAAATGTGCACTCTGTATATGTTCATGCTCTTCATTTTGCTGTTACCTAAAATGGTGTGGTACAGTTTCAAAGGGGCAACCAACTAGCTAATGCTTAGAGAAGAAACTGAAAAAACAAACAAACAGTTGACTAGCACTTTCAGAACTACAGCGAATATATTGCTATAGGATTTCGGAATTCTTTTGTGTCTTCTTCAAGCCTGTGATTTTCTATGTTTGCTAAAGTGGATGCTGAACCAGATCCTTTTAAAAGTTAATTAATGGCCCCAGCAAGCCTGTTAAACATTCTTTTTAAAATGTCTACACTCTTAAGAGTGTATTGACAGTTGTTCACCACCTAGGCAGCTACAGCTAACATGAAGTCGTTTCAAGCATAGAATAGTATTATGAAATCATTGATAATATCTACATAGTTTACACAATTGCTTTTCCTCAGATGTGTCCCAACCCATGAGCAAAATTGAAAAGTTTTCCATAGGAGAGGGTGATAGTACATACATTCTAAACTTTTACAAAACTGACTTGGATGCTGCCCAACTACAGCTTTCTCGGGATATTTTTTTGGATACTGCAAGGCAGTGGAACATTAAGCTTTTAAGGTCTCCATAAGGTGATTGATCTATTCAGTGGAGAACAAAGAAAAAGTCTGCATCAGCTTCTACCTAAACTTATCAGAATAGGCCTTACCATTCCTGTTTCCTCCTTCACTTCAGAAAGGTCATTCTCATACCTTCATAGAATAAAACTTCATAGAATAAAAACCTTTCCATGGTCAAGCATGAGACAGGCAAGGCTCAATCACATGGCTCTTCTTCATGGACATAAACAGATATCTCAGGAAATTGATCTTAATGTTATAGCTAATGAGTTCATTCAAAGAACATCAATTAGACAAAAACATTCAGTGTAATTTCAGTACAGGGGTTTCTGAATTGTTGCCTCTTAGATGAGACAGTCTGTATAGGTTTGCCACCAATCATGCCAACACATGCCAACTATTGGGGTGGGGAGGTGAAGGGCAATTGGGAAGGACAGGTGGGATATGGCAGGAGAGGATGCTTGTGGGGGCAGAAGAAGGGGTGCAGAAGAAGGGATAATAGGGGATTGGGAGCATATTTGCTTTAATTGTAATTTTAAAAATGTAAATAAACAGTTTGCATTGTTAAAATATAAACACTTTGCATTATTAATTAAAAGTTAAGTTCTTTTTTAGCTGTCTGAAGATCATTTGTTGAAGCTAAAAGTGTTTTGCAAGTTGAACCTAAAGAGCAGAAATTAACCATGCACAGGAATGCAGTCATTTCCCATCAACTCAATCATGTGATTTTTATTAATAATTTTTCTGAATGTCTGTGTTTTTAAGGTGGAGTTTCTAAGCAGTGTGCTAAGAAAGCAAGGTATATAACATCCTACGTGGCATAACTGTGAGTTTTCTTTGGGGTCATGGCTATGGGCAGTGCTCTGAATTGCCTCAAAATGTGCTTGTACTCACTTGTAGTATATGAGCTTGAAGGGAGAAGAAGAGTGCTCCTACTCTGAACTCTGTACATTGCTCAGAAATTGAGTGCACAGTAACTGTTTTGTATTCTGCCTAGGCTTGCCAAGTCCCTGCTGGGGACAGGTAAATTCCCACCCGGGAGGTCCGTTACCCGCCGCTGGTGGATCGGGCCCTGGGGGGAACTCCACCCCCTGCCAGAGGGCATCCCCAGCATGATGATGTCACCCGGAGGTGACATCATCACGCTGGCCACGTTGTGGGGGGGACACTCTGTGAATCGAGGGAAAACTCTATGGTTTTCCCTCGAGTCACGGTGCCCCGCCCCCAACGTGGGCGACACGATGACGTCACTTTCGGTGATGTCATCGTGGCACGCGCATGGGGAATCCCCCTGCTTTGTGGGTAAGTTGACTGGCAACCCTAATTCTGTCCTGGCTCAGAGACTCCAGCCATTCATTTACCAAACCAAGGCATCTGTGATGACACAATTTAGTAAATTTCAGTATGATGTTACCCTTATGAATAAGGCAGAAACAAGACTCCTGTAAATGGACTTCCAGGAAAACTTTAAAAATGTTCCCGTACAGGCTTTTCTGTTGCCTTTCTTACTGTCAAATGTGTGACCATTAGTTTGTCCTATACACATGGTATGTATATTTGCAGATCTTAAAGTGACTATTCTAAAAGTGAATTTCAAAAATAGGAAACAGCAGGAGGCTGCTGAGATACCACTATAACCAACTGGCCAACTGCCACCTTTTCTTGGGTTTGGCCCAGCCCCGGTTCATTGTTAAGGGTTTTCCCAGCTCTCCTCCCAAATTTTGGGGGAGCCCCTCCCCAAATCCCCCATGCTGTGAATCGAGGGAAAACTCTATGGTTTTCCCTCGAGTCACGGTGCCCCGCCCCCAACGTGGTCGACACGATGACGTCACTTCCGGTGACGTCATCGTGGCGCGTGCATGGGGAGACTCTCAACGGAGTCAGGAATCCCCCCACTTTGCGGGTAAGTCAACTTGGCAACCCTAATTCTGCCCTGGCTCAGAGACTCCAGCCATTCATTTACCAAACCAAGGCATCTGTGATGACACAATTTAGTAAATTTCAGTATGATGTTACCCTTATGAATAAGGCAGAAACAAGACTCCTGTAAATGGACTTACAGGAAAACTTTAAAAATGTTCCCCTACAGGCTTTTCTGTTGCCTTTCTTACTGTCAAATGTGTGACCATTAGTTTGTCCTATACACATGGTATGTATATTTGCAGATCTTAAAGTGACTATTCTAAAAGTGAATTTCAAAAATAGGACACAGCAGGAGGCTGCTGAGATACCGCTATAACCAACTGGCCAACCACCACCTTTTCTTGGGTTTGGCCCAGCCCAGGGTCATTGTTAAGGGGTTTCCCAGCTCTCCTCCCAAATTTTGGGGGAGCCCCTCCCCAAATCCCCCATGGCCCCACCTCATAGATAGTGACAATGGAGGCCCCTCCCTACGATGTCACTGCCCCCTTCTTAAGGACCTAGCTTAGCAACTTTGGCCCAGCCCCCCCCCCATTGGAAAGTCTATGCCCCTATTCTTCCCAGTAGGTTGTTGCAGATGCCTTATTTATTTCTGCTGAGAGATGCAGCTGATTTTTAGGAGCATTATAAGGTTCCTCATTTGTAACTTTTGAGGCAGCAGTTGTGCTTACAGTAGAACTCTTGCTTTGGAAATGTTTAAGTCCATTACCTTAGGGTACCTATTTAGATACCCATTTAGGAATGCTTATCTTAACTGGATCAAATGTTGATGGGAGTCTGTGGGATCAGAACAGAAGCAACTGTATGCTGTGGAGCTTTGCTTGTATTATATACGTTGCTGCAGATCGCTACTTGCATGGCAATCTGTCTAGCCGTCAGTTATCTTCACGTGTACGGCGGTATATTTTCTAGACGGGCCGTCTTTTAAAATACTTTGCCCTAAGGTTTCTCACTGCTGTGAAAGAGGGTAACTATTTCAATGAAACCTCCACATTCCCAATTATAATGTTACACCACAGCTAATGAAATCAGCAGGATTAACAAAAGCAAAAAAGAAAAAAAAAAGCTAGTGGGGGGAGGGAAAATAGGTACGAAAAGTGGCTCTTTCCCCCTCCCCCTCCCCCTGCAGGCTTAACCTTCGCCTCCCCTGAATGCTGGTGCTGCGGCTACTCCCTTCCCTCCCTGCCTTCTGTTATGGTTCTTCGCCATTGGCTGCCTCTCTGAGTTTAGGCTGGGAAGCTCTGTAATTAGGACCCTGGCGGACACAGATCCCGTTTCCTGGGCAAGCAGATAAGAAGGGGGGGGGAGTCCTGACAACAATATCCACCACCATTTCCAGCCCAGCGTGGTTGTTTTATGTCGCTTCGAAGCCTAAAGTTTCCATTGCGGCCCGAGCGGACTCTCGTCGTCAAGGCAGGTGGCGTGTGGCGGGCGAAGGAACGCCTGTTGCTGGCTGCCGGAGAGAGCCTGGGCAAGGCGGCGTGGAAGGAGGCGCGGGAGGGGAGGCTGCCGCTTCTTGTCAAGCCACGGAAATCTGGGCTGGAGTTTGGGAACGTCGCGTCGCAGGGAGGAACCGGCCCCGGGGGAAAGTCGGCGGCAGCAGGTAAGCGGCAGCTTTGGCACCTAGGCAGGTGGTTCCTTGAGGGGCGACGCGCCGGCGCACCTCAAGGCTTGAGGACCGTAACAGTCATTGGAAAAAGAAGTCGGTTGGGTTGCTTTCCTTCGCAAAGGATTCTGTGAGAAAGTAAGGGGGAGGAGAATCGGCTACTTGAAACCCCTTTGATCCACATTCTCGTTTGTTCTGTACAGTACTTATTCCATAGGAATACAAAATATAATCCAGCTCCGTTCACACCGATTTGAATTTTGCTGTTGAATTAGATGGATTGTGGATTTCATGGACGCCATAGGGTTGTTGCATCAGAAAAGAAAGGAAGATGTTCTGGTAGTCTGGGATAAGAGATAATCCTTTTAAAATATGGGACATCTGCCAACCGTTTTTATGCTCCATGGTGTTATTTTTCTTATGGCAACTCACAATTAGTTTAAGTCAGTGAAAAAATCTCGTGTTGATGTTAGCAGTGATGGCAACTTGCAACTTCAGCTAAAATTTTCTATTCTGGTGTCCTGTCTGGTTTGTAAATCACGTGAATGTGTACTCTGGAGGAACATGCTACAAATGCTTTCTGCCTTGACAATTATTGAAAACAGAACCTGGTAACAATTATTTGGATGAAAGAGAAGTATTTCTTGACTATAACTCCTTATATATTTATTATGCTGTACCCGTTCTTTTTTCCAAGAAGCTCAGGGTGGTATATATATTACTCTCACAGCAACCCTGTGAGGTAGAGTATGCTGAGAGACAGCCCCAGGTCCCCCAGTGAATTTCATGGTAGAAGAGAAGAAGAGATTGGATTTGTACCCCGCCCTTCACTACCCAAAGGTGTCTCAGAGCGGCTTACAAACGCCTTTCCCTTCCCCTCCCCACGACAGACACCCTGTGAGGTGGGTGGGGCTGAGAGAACTCTGACACAAACTGCTCTTTTTCAAGGACAGCTGTGCCAGAGCTTGCGACTGACCCAAGGTCACATCAGCAGGTGCAAGTGGAGGAGTGGGGAATCAAACCCGGTTCTCCCAGATTAGAGTCCACGCACTTAACCACTACACCAAACTGGTAGTTGGAGATTTGAATCTGGTTCTTCCCAGGTATCATTTAACACTAACCACTATGCTACACTGGCTCTGTAATACATAGAAATAAATGTGTGCAAAATGTAACACACTTCTCTCCCATTTTTGTTCACAGCTTGTTCACATTTGACAAAATATCTTGCATGGATATACCTTCAGGGAACTGGGTTTACACCATTGTGTTTGGCTACATCCATATGCATTTCACCACAAGTAATGCTCCAGGAGCCTACTGACAGGGCTTCCTGTTACTTAACCACTACACCAAACTGGTAGTTGGAGATTTGAATCTGGTTCTTCCCAGGTATCATTTAACACTAACCACTATGCTACACTGGCTCTGTAATACATAGAAATAAATGTGTGCAAAATGTAACACACTTCTCTCCCATTTTTGTTCACAGCTTGTTCACATTTGACAAAATATCCTGCATGGATATACCTTCAGGGAACTGGGTTTACACCATTGTGTTTGGCTACATCCATATGCATTTCACCACAAGTAATGCTCCAGGAGCCTACTGACAGGGCTTCCTGTTGCAAATACATACACTAAGACATGCATACTCATTGCATATGTGTAAGTTCAGCCCGAGGTACTTAATTGACCAAAGTGGTAGCGCCACACAGTCTGAAAGGTACACCTTTGGATTACTGCTTAATCCATACTGCTTAATCCATGTTCACAAAGTTGACCCTGGGGTAGAAACTGCTTGCTTGCTTGAGCAATTAGGCTGTCATCGTGTATGTATAGGAAGTATATATAATCTTCTGTACTGAAATAATATCCATATAGGAAATAGTGTAGTATGTAAAAATGTCTCTGTTAAACCTTTCAACCTTTCAAAGACTACTACTTCTATGATGCAAATATAATTCAAATGAAGCTTAGGAAGTCAGATGTATGTAAATGTTAGGCTCTGATTTGAGTAGGAGGCTCTGAGATCATTAGTTCTCAGACTTTAGCAGCCCCAGGATCCCCGTTTTGATAGAGAAATGTTCATGGGTTGCCATGCCCTCCACTTCTTCCCCCCAAGCACTGTGTATGACAAGCCATGCATACTCCATGAAGGCCTTCATCCCCCTCAAAACAATACAGTGAAAATCATATTAGCTATTATTTAAAGTTTAAGTAAAACATTCATATCATCTGTACTTGGTTTACAAGGGTCAGTTTCCAAAGAGTAGCTGGTCCTCTAGGGGCACAACCCAAAAAGCCCTGACACAAATTCTAATCAATGTCACCCCTTGATTGGAAGGGACTTTGTACTGATGAAAGCATGAATGGCTGATAACCTCTACCTGGAGACCACTGAACTGGGGTGGGGAAAAGCCTGGATAACGTTGAGCTGCTTATATAAATAGAAAGGCCAGCATCATAAAAAGATGACCTGGAAGCAGGTGCTTGCAGGTGGTAGCAGGTCTGAGTTCCCACCCTTTGAAAGAGAGAGAAGCCAATACTGTCCCTTTCCCCAGAGACACAGAGTCCCTGCCCCCATTCTTCGAAAACTGAGAGGGCTCTCTGTTTTCACATGAGCCAGATCAGCACAAAAAGAGTTTGCTGTCTGCCTTACAAAGGACTCACAAACTTCCTAGAGCACCTCGTGGGCCTTCAAGGATCCACAGAACTCAGTTTGAGACAAGCCGGTGTATATAACAATGGGCACACCTGTGTCTGTGTGTACTGTGTGTTACTTCCTTATCATCAGGTTGATTGTATTTTAGATGCATGGGGATGAGCCACTCACCCATGCTGGTTCTGCTGCTGACAGGTGCATTTGCAGTTGTGATGTCATAGCATTAATTGTGTCAGATTTGTTGTTACTGTTGGGTTAACTGCTATTGCCCTGTATTATACTAAATCATTTCAGATTATTTAAGAGGGACAGAATGCTCCATTTAGTAGTGAAGGGCATTTGTGTTTTAGTATAACCTTGTCTGGAAGTTATACTTTTGACTGGGGAAAACGTCTCTCTAAATCCAGATATTTAAAGTATGGTTGTGGTGTACATAGTCAGTTAAAAAGCAAAGGTTTTTCTACATACTCCAAGATGGTGTTTTTTGTTATCTATGGTTCAGTTGTGAGCTCTGGCACTGAACTAAAAGATTTAGGACCTAAACTACAGTGGGCTTTTTCTTAAATTAAGCCTAGGGGCAGTGTGCCCTGACTTGATGAGGGACCCTTAACCCTACCACTTAAGACTGCAGGTAGGATGTAAAGGGGGGAATTCTCAATACTCCCTTAAAAACAAACACACCTAACTGCATACATAAATGTGGATCCTGCAGTGGTGGTCTCTTAGTGCAACAGCTGTTCTTTCTATAGAACATCATTTCCATTTATGGAGGAATGGATGGAAATTTTTGCTGATGCTGATTTTTTTTCTGCTGCAGACACCCACTTTGGTCCACTGACCTGCAGAAGTTCAGCTTGTGAGGGAGCACTGAATGCTGAGATGGGGAAGTTGTCCTCCTAAATTATGACACCTCTACCACTGCTGAGGTTCCAAGCCATAAATGTTAGTACATAAAAGGTAATAAGTTGCAGCACAGCCCTTTTCCTCATTTGTGGAGGAATTTTTTTATGGGAAACCAATGGAAACTACAGTTCCCCCTCTTCTCTGAAGTGGTGTATTCCCAGGAAGGCCCACATGACTTTGCTGAACCTGTAGATCAGCTTTCAGATATTGCATGGCTGCTGGTTGTGAGCTGTTCACAAAATCAAGATTCAAAAGTTGCTTTTAAGCTGTACATGCAAAAAGTTATAAACTGTTAGCCATACGTCTTTGTTGTGCAATTTGGATCATTTAAAGATAAGTCTTATGAGTATCCACCCACCTTTTGTTTACGTGACCACATTTTTAAAAAGTTGCCTGAGAGCCAAACTAGATGTGATATTTCGCATGAATCCTGTCTGGGAGTGTATGTGCAGCTCCACAGTGGGGCAAATAGGTGTACCCAGGGGGCTGTTCCATCTTGGGAAAACAATGCAAGTAGTGGGAGGGAGGCTGAAGTTGCTGCTTACTTGGTGCCATGGTCCCAATCTAAATCGTGCCTCGTGTGCTTGGAAACTTTGTTTCCAGACAGTTATATTTGGCTGTGACACAATATGAGTTGGTTGGGCGACCCTCACGCCCAGCGTACCAAACATCATTGGGCCGCCGGGGAAAACCCCACCCCCAAAGTACCAGGAGCATGGAGACGTGCCTGGCGTGATGGTGTCACCTGGAGGTGACGTCATCACGTTGGGCACGTTGTGGGGGGACGCTCTGTCATTTGAGGGAAAACTCTATGGTTTCCCCTCCAATGATAATGCCCCTGTCCCCAACGTGCCCGACGCAATGATGTCACTTCCGGGTGACGCCATCACGCTGGGCACGTCTCCATGCTCCTGGCACTTTGGCGGCGGGGAACCGACCCAATTAGTGGGGGTTTACCACTCCAGTGACAGTAACACTTGGCAATCCTATTGATAAGCTAGAACTGATTTGATATCTTTTACCATAATGTTTCCTATTTCATCTGATCGAGGCTGCAATCATACGCACAATTAGACCCAAAATAGGTGCAAATGCCGGGTGGATTTAAAGGGCACAATCAGACAACAATATCTGGGATGCACCCCGCAGCTGTCAGCAACCCCTTTTTGCTCCGCCACAGAAGTGGAGTTAAAAGACACCGGGGGAAATCTGGTAGTAAATGGGTTGCGATGGGCCATGGATAGAGTTTCCTGTGTCTGATTGCTCCAGCGTGCTCTCATGGCATTGGGATGGTCTGATTAGGCCATCCCGACTCTGTGCCGTTGTTTCTCCCCCCTTCGAAGTATGCGCATCATCGCAAACTCCATAGGGAGCCCTCAGTGCGGAGGTGTGATTCATCGATCCCTCGGTTAAGTGCATGGGGAAAAAATGGCACAACCCTCCCCAACTCACCCATAGTTGCGTCTGATCACAGACTGATGGACTGCGCCTGCAGCTTCAAAGGGAGGTGTGATCATGCAACTGCGGGTCAAAGTCCTCTGGAGGAAATAGCCTCGCTCCCCCCCCCCGTTTTTCTGACGGGTGTGACCCCAGCCCTACTGTTGAAGCTTGTAACGATTTCATGTTTATTGTGTGTGTGTCTTTAAAAGTTTGGTTTACCTTGCTGTGTGAACGTCTAGTGTGGTTGAAATAGGCAAGTTGTGTGATTGGTGAGTGACAAAAGAGAGGGGGAGGGTTTTTGGAATGGATGCTGTGTGGATGATTTGAATGTCTATCAGGAGTGACTGTTAGAGTTATGACAGTTGATGAAGTCAGTTAGTCAGTCAGCAGAGAGTGCTGTGTAAAAGCAGTTGATGGGAGTTTGAGTTCTGTTTTTTCTGTGAGAGAAGCAGAAGAGGAGTTAAGTGCTGTCTCTGAGTTGAAGGAGACTCATCCCTGTGTATGAAAAGAGTGACATTTAGTTCTGTGTTATAAGAGTTACAATCGAAAGCTGGGAGTCTAGGAAAAAGTACAGTGAAAAGTGTTACAACGTTGCCTATGAAAAATCCCTGTCAGTAGAGAGAAGCTTGTGAGAGACACTAAGCCATTGTTCAAATCATTCCCAGTACTGTTTACATTGTTCACCCTCGTGTTTATACTTTTGTTAAATAAATCCTATTTACTTCAAGTTTACCAGCTAAGTAAAGAATCCTTCCTCAGACCACATAGTACCACGAACGCCTAAAACCCTCGGTATACCTACCCTGTGATTGAAATAGTAGAGCCAAGGTTTGGAAAGCCTAAAATATTCCTGGTGGCAGCCAGATTACCCTACAGAGTAAAACTGAAAGAACAAACTCAGAGCTAAAGAGATCGGAGATTGTCATACCAGAATAGCTGGTTGTGTAGAAAGGTCCCTTGAGGTCTTCATAGTTGCAGATTCCTGGTCTCATGGTGATTTTGGGTGTCTGTTGCTGGTACACAAACAATATCCCAGGCATAGGCGTTTGAGGGTTTGTCTGTGCTGCAACTATAATCTATTCTTGCTAGGTGTGATATGGTGTATCGGCGTGCAAAGATCTGCAGCAACATCTTTTTTCAAGTGTGCTGTTATGTACCTCTTCCCACTGAGTTTTTTTCCCTTTTTAAATCATACACAGTGTTGTTTCTTATTTATACATCTGTCCCATTTGCCTTTGGGAAAATGTTTTCCTGTTTGAAGAGGTACCGTTTGGCATGAGATAAGACTGTACCGATACCACACCCAGGCTGATTACAGCTGTGACAGAGTGGCTCTTTCCAGGATGATATAGGGTGTGGGATGATGCATACCACACTTCAGATCCTGAAGTCAAACACAGGTCAAGCCGGAAATTAACCTCTACTTTCCACTCAGTGCAAGCACAGCTTTGGGTTCATGGCTCTAGGGACAGTGACATAAAAAGCACAGCAGGATAGAGGGCTGAGTACTGTTTGTAAAGGCAGTGCATTCTGGATGTTTTGTTGGCAGGGACTGTGGGCAATGCTCCCTCTAAGCTCTGGAGTCTTGTGAGCAAAAATTCTACTTTGTGAGCAACTGGCATTAAAGTTGTGAGCAGGCGATTTGGCTACTGCATAAATTAAGTTTGCTCTGGAGCCATCCTTCCTGAGCTAAGACAAAAATGTATGAGCCGGAGGCCAAAAAAATGTGAGCTAGCTCCCACTAACTCAGCTTCGAGGGAACACTGACTGTGGGTGTGGCATAATGAATGCACTCTGACCATGGATACTTTTTCTCTCTGCTTTCCCTCTTTCTTTCTGCTCCCTCTTTTGATCTGTTGAATACAACAGGTCCTCCCTAGATATAGATCACCTAAATCAAGCAGTTATCGCTGCCATTTTTGCTGCATAGGGAATCATGATCATTTTCATTTCATGCACAAAAGAGGCCGATGTAATTCACCAAATGACAGGCTTAAGTCTACAGATATACATATGCTTTGTAGTGGGCGTGTGGGAAAGAGCTATTTTCAGAACTAGTGTTTCTAGAGACCATAAACGAGTGGATCAGGATGTCCTGGCCACTTTACATGGGCAGTCTGTAGAACGGTTTTTCACAGCAGGTGCTTATATCCACCATCTGCTACATTCTTCATCAAGTTTGGGAGATAAGCAGAGCTGTTCTGTATTTGGTGCTAGAAGTACCTTCTGAGTTTATAAACAAGAACTAGCAACTGTGTTTTTCAGTACTAATAGCCAAAGGCAGGTCTTCTCTGTAGCAGAACCCCCCACTCCCAGCTTTTACACAGATATAAACAAATTGTGCAAATAGGCATTTGCTTAGTTTATTTTGCTTCTGATTGAAGGATTGGAGTACATTTCCTGCAGAGCTTCTTAGCTTTAAAAAAAAGACTAAATATGGGTACAATAAACATTTACAAACCTTTAAATAGTGTGAAGAGGGGAATAGAGACAGAATTTTTTCTTCATATGTAATTAATAAGTGGTAAATTCAGCACAGGGAAAGGATTTGCCAGTCCATGCTGTATGGTTTACTCTTTAAATTCATTGCTAGAAGATGTGGTGATGGCCACTAACTTAGACAGATTTAAAGGGGGGCTAGACAAATTAATGGAGAATAGGTCTACAACTAGAACCTACAAGATGGTGCCGAGGCAGCTGCTCTGACTTCTAACGCTCTGCAAGTTATCTGCTAATTTTACTATCTTATCTTATCTAGAACCTACAATACCTAAATTGAATCTCCATGCCCCAGGCCATTAGGCCTCTGGATACCAGATGCTGGTGACATTCAATGGGGGAAGACTGTTCCCTGTTTGTGAGCTGTTCAGAGACATCTTGCTAGAAACAGGATGATACTCTGCTCCTTGTATTCTTAATTTTGTGTGTTGTCGAGTTGTAATCAAGTCATGACGACCCCATGATGTTCTCCCCTGAGAGGAGGATATCTTGCTGGGTGTTTCCCACCCTATCCTTAGGGAGGCAGGAACCAAGCTTCACTTCCTGTCCTCTCAGTGGGACACGCCCATCTAGTCAGTTTAGTTCCTGCCTCATTAGGGAGAGCAGCACATCATTGGCACTCGTGCTTTTTTGGCCTTTTTTCTTAACAATTGCTCTTAGACTTCCCTCAACCTTTTCTTCCTTTTCTTCACTTAACTCTTTGCTGAATTCTTTTCCCCTAAATCCTGCCTTCTCCTATTTCTAACTTTTCCTTTCCCCTACCGCTGCCCTGGCATGTTGGATAGGGAAGAAGCGGACGATTTCTTCTCTGAAGGTGAAACAGGGGAAGGCTTCCTTTCGCCTCAGCGTGCCTCCGATACAGCCACAACTATGTCTTCCACTCCTGCTGCCATGGCGAGCTCTTCCACGCCTACTGACAAAAGCGCCAAAAAAGCAGCCCCGGTCTCCCGGCTCCGAGCATGTTGCGGGCGCCATTTTGAAACAAACGGCTAAGCGTGCTCGCCCCAAAAAAGGGGTAGAAGGCTGCAGGGCGGCTTTCGCTGCTACCATAAGCCAAAGCTCTAACTCTGAGCAAGGATTGGAGGTACCGAGTTTCCAGGAAACAGCGGATCGCAACAACGACACTCCTCCTACCGGTCTTCTCATGAGTAACCCCAGTTGGGGCAGTAATCCTCTGCTAACACCAGAAGTAATATGCTTCTTTAAGGAAACTATGAGAGAAGAGTTAGCCGCCCTGCGCTAACTAAATTCAACGTTAAAGGTATCCCTCCCTGCCAGAGGAATTCACTTCCCCTGGAAATCAGACACCCGGGTGTCCGCAGGCCTCAGCCGCCGCCGCCTCTGTGTAGGGAATAACCACTGCCACGTCTGGGATGACAACACCGTCACCGACGATCCTGAGTCCACTTCCATACTGTATGGAACACCGTCGAGGTAGATGGTGATGTGGATCTTACCGTGCCTCTCTGTACGAAGGATTGTAGATGCGGCTGACAGGCTCGTGGTCATCTGGCAGCTGGCTTCCTTGTTTGCTGCTCGGGAACGTGGATTCCGGGGAGGACATGCTGATGCTGAGTTTCTCGATGCTCTGCAAACTCGAACGACGTGCCCCCGCTTACCGCATGTTCGGCAATCGATGTCCTTGGCCCAACAGCGTTCTCGATGATGCTTCCCGCCACAACCGGCGCATGCCGGGCTGATGGAAGGTTTCAGTTGGGTCTATTTGCTCGCTCCCACTCTCACGGCGCATACGTTGTCCTCCGCGTCACTGCTCTCGTTGTCGGGCCCCTGGTGGTGGACACGTAGCTCTGTAGTCGCCAATCGTTGACGCACTTCTCTGGTGGACTTGTTGGCTGCCTTGGCGGCAACGGCCTCCGAGTAGGCAACAGCCCACGTCAGGGTTGTTTTGGTGAACAACCGTTGCTGCAGCCGCTCGTCCCTCATACCGCAGACAAGTCGGTCTTGGAGAGCCTCTTCCACGTTCGTGAAATTACAAGGCCTTGCTGCCTTTCGCAGGGCTGCCACATACTCGGCCACCGACCCGTTCGGCGCCTGACCGCGCTTGTAGAAAGTGTGGCGGCAGGCAATCTCCGACGGCTGTGGAGAGAAATGCGCCTTCAACTTATCCGTCAGGTCTTTGAACGACACCGTTTTAATGTCAGCTGGCTCCACTAGTGACCTCGCGATGTCGAACACGCTCTTTCCGCAAGAGCTCAGAAGGGTCGCCCTTTTCTTCTCCTCTGTCACTGTGTCGTTTGCTTCGAGGTGGAACTCGAACCTCGTCAGGTAAGCGTCCCAGTCCTCGGTGGTCGGTTCGAATGCCTCGAACTTCTGGCTATTGGCCATCACGACAGGCACTGCCACCGGAGCGGGTGGTGCCTGCTGCTGATCGGCCATGGCGAGTTGCTCGCTGTTGTCCGTCGTGGATTTAGCGGGGCTGCCTACCCGCACTAGAATCCCACCTTCATCGCCAGTTGTTAAGTCGCGTGCTTAACAAATAGTCTGAGAGTGATTTCAGTAAGAACGCAACTTTATTCTTCAACTCGAACACTTCTCCAACACGGATCAACATCTGATAGTCAGAACAACTTTAACATTGCAGCTGTCCTGCTTTTAAACATTCCCAGCTAATATAGCCACGCCCACTGTACACATAACAACCAATAAGGTTGAAGTCATGAGGACCAATCGCAGATGTTCCCACTCAGGGAGCTTGCTGTAAGGTGATTGGCTCAGTGCTTCCTGGGCTAGCAATATGATTGGGTGTATTTGCATCCTAGCCCAGGACGAAGCTTAACATAGCTTTCCAATGAGATGATTCACAAGACATAGGCATTCAATGGCAGCTTTTGAATACACTACAGTCTTGGGACAAAACCTCTCTCTTCTTGCAGCAACAATCCTGTTACCGCATCCTAAATAGATTTTACCCTAGTATTCCTTGGTGGTCTCCCGTCCAAATACTAACCAGGGCCGATCCTGCTTAGGGCTGCCTAAATGTAGCCAGAAGTGAAAATACTGGGGATTGTGCTGGAGGGCATGATGGTGAAAAATCTGTACTAATTATTGTAATTATATTTTGTATTGAATTTTTAAATAGTTGTCTTGCATTCTTTTTGGAGAGACAGGCAGGATATAAACCAAAAATAGAAACAAATAAATGCACTAAGGATCTGACATGGGGAGGGAAAGAAAGGTTATAAGCTTTGAACTGGCTGGCTACATAGGAATGGCATTTACTAATTACCATAATTGATTGCAAAGAATTGTCTGTGACTAACAGACAGCCTGACTGATTAGTCATGTAAAAACCATTGTGTTGTAAACACATGAAAGGATTAATCTTCATATAACGTCAGTGTCTGCATTACACCAGCTAGTAATGAATCTTTGTGTTTGAACTCTCGTTTCCCAACATTTCAATAGATGGTATGCTTTTTCCCCAAATGAAAGTCAGAAAAGATGCTTTACTCTTATGCCTCAAAAGTTCTCAGTGTGTAGGAGTAAGGATTATCCACTCACAGAGGAACCCTGTGTTTCTGTATAAATTTCTGGTCATGCTTCTTGATTGGAAAAGCAGTGACAGGCAGAGACACAATGGGAAACTTTGGTGGCGTCTGGGTCACTGGGATGCATTTCTATGTGGGAAGTGATTGAATGATAGTAGCATCCCTATTTATATCTTAACTGCCAAACAGCCTATTAGTAGTCTGTGGTCTAGCAAAGACCACTAACTGGCGATGGCGAGGCAGAGGATACTAGTGGTCCTGGAGAGGGGAAAGTACAGCGGTGGGACTAGGTAGGATTGTAAGGGAAGGGGACTGAGAAGTAGGAGGGCTTGGTCCTCTTCCAGCCTACGTCCCATCCCGAAGGTAGTAGGCAGTGGGGCTAGGATTAATGACCCCTCTCCGACATTGGTGTTCCGTAATGCCAGGTCCATAAATCATAAGACCATAGTCCTTCATGACTTCCTGCTGGAGCAGGATATGGACCTGGTGTGCATGACCGAGACCTGGGTACGAGATGGGGAGACCATTGCTCTCTCCCAGCTGGCTCCTCCTGGGTCCTCGGTCCTTCACCAATCCCGGACTAAGGGGAGGGGGGAGTGGCTCTGTTCATTCGGGAGGCTTACACCTTCAGGGTGCTCCCGCCACTGAGGCTCACGGGCATTGAGTGCACCACCAGGGTGGTTCGGCAGTGTTGTTGTTGTTAGTTCTGTTGGCAGCACTTGACACGGTCAGTCACCAACTACGGACCCGCCATCTCGCCGACACTGGGATTCAGGCGTCTGCCTTACAGCGGCTCTCCTCGTTCCTTCAGGGTCGGGGAGAGGGTGGCCTTTGGGGAGCAGCTGTCCCAAAGGCACCTGGTAGTTTGCAATGTGCTCCAAGGGGTGGTGCTTTCCCCGATGTTATTTAACATCTATATGCACCCCCTTGCCCAGATTGCCCGGAAACATGGCCTGGGGTGTCACCAATATGCAGACGACACCCAGTTCTATCTGTTGTTGGGCGGCCAGTCTGACTCCAGACCAGAAGATCTAGACCTGGTGTTGAAAGCCATGGCTGGTTGGCTTAGACTGAGTCGACTGAAATTGAATCCTACGAAGACGGAGGTCCTGTGCCTGAGTCGGAGTGGTCCAAGGGTAGCGATCCCACTCACAACCTTCAATGGGGCGCTTTTGGTGCCAGCGCTGGAGGTTAGGAGCTTGGGAGTGCTCCTAGATGCCTCCTTAACGATGGAGGCACAGGTAGCAGCCACTGCGAAGTCAGCCTTTTATCATCTTCGGCTGATCAAACAGCTGGTTCCCTTCCTTGAACACAATGACCTGGCATCAGTGATCCATGCAATAGTCACCTCAAGACTGGATTACTGTAATGCTCTCTACATGGGGCTGCCCTTGTCCCAAATCCAGAAGCTGCAGCTGGTGCAGAATGCAGCGGCCAGGCTGCTGTTGGGCCTCCCTATGTGGGAGCACATCCAGCCTGCGCTAAAAGTACTGCACTGACTGCCTATGGCATACCGAATTTGGCTCGAGGTGCTGGTTCTTACCTTTAAAGCCCTATATGGTCAGGGTCCTACATACCTAAGGGACTGCCTTTCCCCACATGTTC